>NW_023603085.1:0-36546 GCF_014898055.3 Talpa occidentalis
AGTAAGTAGGAATAAGATTCAAACTTGGAAACTCTACTTCACTAGGTCATGTAACTTCTCCTGGTCACTCAAGATGGGTACTGTATGGTTATTTCATCACTTTTTCTATGTTTTAAATAAAAGCACACATTATAAAGTATAATGGTTTATACCACCCATTATAAAGTATAATGGTTTATACTACCCTTCTACCCAGAAGGATTTGCTATTATGGAAAAACTTGATACCATTTTTCCTGTGATTTCCATTTTTCGCTTTGCATTCTTTTTACTTTAACAGTCAACCACTCCATATATTATTCAGTCCTCAAATGCACTGTCTAATTGAGAAACAGTTCCCTAATCACTTATTCCTCCTAAGCCACCTCACAGAAAAGATACAGAGAAAGATTATACCAGTTGCCAAAGGTCAGAAAGGAACAAAGTCAACAAGATTGTGAAGTAAATTATTTATATGTATGGACTCAAAGAGAAGATCACAAAAAAAAACATGGTGAATAGGATTAAGAATCCTGATTTGGTTGCTGTTTTACTGGAAGACAGAGGCATCTTCACTAACTTCAGGCCCCATCCAGAACCAAACCAGACCATTGGAGTTAGGCAAACAATGGCTGCAAGTTCCTTGATCTCCATGTAGTGTTCTCTATTCTGGCCTGTTTTTCAAGGAGGACCAAGACTACTAGAGTCTTTGTGACATTCCCTAATCACATCGTCCATAATCCTATCCAAAGTTAAATTCCTATATCTAACAGGATTATACCTTTTCAAGTAGGAATGTAGACCCACAAATGTATACAATCTGAGAACAAGAGGAAACATACGAAACTAGGATTGAATGGGGGGAAAAAAATCAAAGGCCTTCTGTCATCACTGGACAGTCTTTAACACCTGCAGTTAGCTTTCTATCATTTTCCTACTGACTATCCTATAATCCCACCTAAATGAGGGTCAAGAGAAATCTTCTATTTCCTTTCAATCAAGTGCAGAATTAATACATAGGAGGTCTTGAAATATTAGTGGTTATTTCACATAAACATTAGATAAGTTCCATATCACAGAAAATTTGCTAAATGCTGTAATTTATGAGTCAAAGAAAAAAATGCAATTGGGAGGAGAAAAGTCAAAAGAAAGTTTTAAAAATTGGAAGAAATTCAGCAACCAGTCAAAGATATGTTTTAAACCTTTATGATTAGAAACCCAAATTGTTATGTCACCTATAGGAAATCCATCCATATATGTAACAACATAGAAAAGAAATTCCTGAATGCATTTCTGAAGTGTCTGCAAGAGGAAAATTGAATGAGGATGCTAGCTACCCCCAAACTTTCTCAACATTATTCTTTCTCTTGAGCTCTCTGCTTTCACCTTAAAATTGTTAAGAAGCCATTGAGGATAATTTTTGCTTTACAGTGGCACTCTCTCCTCTCTAACAACTGCGAACTCTGGCTCACAAGGACTAAACTACTGTCAGCCTTCAAAGACAGACTCAAAAAGGAGGCTTTCTTTGCACTGAATCTTTATACTTTCCACAGAGATAAGGAATGACAAACTAGAGCTTGTGACTGGACCATATAAACTACACATGTGAGACTTTACCGCAGTAGAGAGTAGCAGGAATCCACTCATTCACTGTGCAAATACACAAGTATATCATCTCTCAGTGCTGCTAAGGAAGAAGATGAATTATAGATCCTAGCTTCAGGGACCAGAGAGTCCAGCATGAAGAAGGAGAGTGCATAAATAACCATAATTACAAGATGGCACAAGCTTTGCGTGAACCACACAAAGCAGATAGTCAACAGCAGTTATTTACATTCCTCTAAGGGCTTTCTCCAAGTCAGGAACAGCCACTTGACAGGCCAAAGGTGGCAGGAGAGCCCCAGCTAATAATGCCCGTTTGGAGTTGGCATATAAATACCCAGGGCTCCATCCCCTTCAGTGAGAACAACATTACAGCATCACCATTCTCCAAAATGTGATCTGCAGACCATGCCAGTAGCATCACCCAAGGAGTGTAAGAGAAATGCAAACTCTCACTGCAGAGTCTGATTCTGCACTGTAACAAAGTGCCCAAATGAGTCTCAAGCACATTAAAGCTTTGGAAGCCCAGAAGCTACCATCTCCCAAGGTTTCTCCCCAGATCTGAGCTCCCACTGCCCACCAAAGTGGACGGTTTAATAATGCTCCTGTACCAGCTGCCTTTCCTTAACTAGCTCACTTCCCCACTCTCACACAGAAGCTTCCCACACATACCCAATAAACAGACGTCAACAAAGATAAAATGTCATGGAAGTTAAAAAGTCACTTAGACTTGAAGATAGATCAGAGCAGCTGAGAATGTAGCAGCATTTGAGATGTGCTTTGCACAAGCAGCGATAGAGTAGGAGATAGCAGCTTTGAGGAGGAAAGGCAAGGGAGAAGGCAGAGTAGCAACAAAGATGTAAAGATGAGGAAAGGAAGGAAAAGCATAGTTTCTGAGTTTTAGTGAGGGTGTCAGATGCATTAAGGTAACCAATAAGAAATAAGGCTAGAAAGGGAGGGTAGATTCAGATGAACTTGACTGATGAAGATGTCTGGCCTTTATTTTACAACAAACGGGAAGTAATTAATGCTTGGACCGTTAAACAACATTAAACAATGATAATCAATATAGTTTAAGAGGTCACCAGAAAGTAATGTAAAATGTAGACAGGTTGTAAAGTTCAAGTCTACACTGTCCCCATAGCCTGCCACTCTAGTCGGTTCTGGGGCAGTGGGTGTTTGCCACCCGGTCCAGTTTGGAGAAGGAGGTCTAACAGTAATTGAAGAGCAAATAACTGAGAGTTCTGGGAGTACATAATAATACCTAATAGGAACTTAAGAAGAAAGAAAAATGCTATCAATGTACATTTATTTGGATAGTGATTTGGTGTTTTCAAGACGTTCATGTAAAGGGGCCTCTTTGGTGGTGTAAGGGGTTAAGCACAGCACTGTGAAGCTATCTGCAGCCTCTGCAGCATGCATTTTTTAGATCCCCTAGCCGGCCAGGAAGGTGACCCACTTGGCACAGCAGACCTTTCCTGTCTCGCCTGAGGCTCCCCTCAGCAATGTATTTCAGTCAGTCTGCCTGTTCTGTTCCCCACTTTGTCTCTGGTAAATCCTTTCACACCCTGCACCTCTGGTCTGTACCCCAAATCTTTTATGCATAAATGAATAAAGCTTTAAAAAAAAAAAGTTCATGTAAACATCATCCCATGTGGTCTTCCCAACATCCCCAGAGCCGCCCCTCATTGCTCAGGCCAGGCTACAATCAGGCTGCAGTATGAGTACCCTGACCCTTCCATGTTAACCAGGGGGATACCTTCAGAAGCTGATGACAGGGTCTATGTAGGGAGTCCCTAGACCATCCCCAGTTCAATGATTCACTTGGTGGATTCGCTAGGACTCAGCATGGTATACATGTTTGGGATTCATTACAGCAAAGCAATAACAGCAACGGGGAAAAGTATATGGGGCAAAGTCTGGAAGAAAGCAAGCATAAGCTTCCAAGGGTCCTATCCCAGTGGTGTCACACAGAACACACCTAATTCCCCCAGTAATGAGTTGTCACCACACATGTGAAATGCTGTCTACCAGGGAAGCTCGGCTAACTCTAGGAGTCCAGGATTTTTATCAGGAATCAGTCACATAGGCATTGTCTGCCTAGCACCTGCCAAAATTCCAGACTCCCAAAGGAAAGCAGGTATACAATAAAAAGCACATTTGTACAGTTTAGGTACCATGAGCTGCTCTAATCAGTTCTGAGAGTGGTAGGAACTCATTTAAAATGTAAGTGCCCAGACACTGGCCAACAGCAATACTGCAAGTAGGCCTTTCAAAGCAGAGCAGTTAGGTCTGCTATATCAACTCTTTTCTGCATGGGTGAAAAAATGCATTCCTGGACCTTGAGTTCTAGCTACCATACTTACCATACTATTGATTTAAACCCCTGACTATCATAAGTAGGTATCTGAGGAAGTCTGGCAAGTGGGACATGTTAAATACATACAGGTACATATGCTAGATCCATTCCCATAAATTTGTTCTAACAATTTATTTTCAGGAAGTAGAAGGCTATAAAAACAAATCCATTAGGCATGTATAAGAAATATAATTATACAATTCCATCTGGTTGCAATTATGTCAATAAGAAAGAAATATATAACTCCTGTCCTATAAGATTCCAATTCACGAGGACTGCCTTCTTCCACTCCTAGATGAAAAACTGCCAGACAATGAGTGAACCTACCATTGCTTTTTTCTCAGTATGTGTCTAATTGGTAGTGCCAAAAATAAATCATCTGAAATCCCAGGACTAAACATTCCTAAGCATCATTTAAACTGAGATAATACTTCTCTCCAACAATGCTTAGCTGAAGGTCTCCTCAAATCTGCCTTTTGTAAATTTACACAAAGTTATGATGGAAGTTGAGATGTTTACATATGTGTGCTAACTTAAAACTATCAAGAGTGACAAAGTCAGATTTTGCAATATAACACACAATGTTCTTAACCTCTGAGATACAACCTTGGCTGGAAGGGGTAAAGATCACATGAGGTGACCAGAGCATCCTTGGCCTGCCAGGAGCAAATTTCAGTTATTTGCTAGTGAGGTTTAGCACCGTGCGTGATACAATTCCTCCCGAAAACAAGAGAGGAGCCAAGCATTATTTGCAACCTGGAATTGTTCAGCCTTGCCAGAGGACTCAGCCAATGCAGATTCTCCCTGCTGTGCAGTAAGGACTGAGTTTTATATTCATTGGCCAGACTGCATTTGTAACTAAAAAGCACTAGTTCAGAAACTAAGTCCTTATGGTTTTAAGATAAGTAAAGTTTGTCTCAACCTATTTATCACAGAGGGATTAAGAGGAAAGGAACACAATGGGGGGGAGGGGGAAACATGTCAATGAAAGAATTAGTACTAGTATTTATCCCTTATCTTTCATTTTCAGCTGGGAAAGAACACTTGAAAGCATAGTAAAGCGCAATCCAAAATATGACTCTTTATTTTGGAAACAAAGGACACTTATGAAAATGCAAACCTTTAGACCAAAATATTTAATGAAAGAAATAATATAATGGTTTAAGTACAGATTCTGAAGCTGATTTATTTATTCACTGCATTCTCTTGCTCAAGTAAGCCACCCACTGGAAAACAGGGGAGACAGAAAAAAACAATCTAACAGCCTCTGCACCATCTGATTTACCACAGGTTCTAAAATTTATATGCAAGAACACACAAAGAGGGTTGGAAAAAACACTCATGTAGCCACGTATTATTAATTTCAGTCTCAACAGACATGAACTATGCTTCATTTGTTCAAAGTAAATGTCAGCACAACCACATTTTTTCCTAAAAGGAATCTTGATCATTGAAATTACATAAGAAGCACACTTATAATGAGGGCAGTCCCTTAAACAGCACTTTGGTCAGTCAAGACTGCTTCTACTGGCAATCCTTACCTTAGCAGATTCCACACATCTTGGAACACAGCCACGACTTATGCATATACAGTCAGTACATTTTCAATAACTCAGGTTTGGCTTCCAAGACTAAAATCTCCAGAAAGCATACAATATCTTGTTAACTATAACAGAATTTAGGACAGTGTGCCCTGTAGTAAGTTCAGGTAAAAACAATTTTAAAGCATTGGTGTAAAGAACAAAAAATTTTAGAGTGATTCTTACAGGTGAGAAAAGGAAATAAAAATGACTCAGGCAGGCGCGCAGACCTCTCCTGCCGCCCGCTGCTCCCCTCAGCAGTGTACTTCGGTCCTTCTGCCTGCTCTGCTCCCCACTCTGGTGAATTCTCTCACCCTCCCGCGCTTCTGACTATACTCAGTGCTTGTATAAATAAATAAATTTTAAAAAAAAAAATGACTCAGGCATTTCAACAAGCGATAATCATTGGGGCTAAAATAGAACATCCTGATAAATTACCACACTAGTGAAGAAATAAACTTACTTCATGATAGTGATTTTTTGCAAGCAATAAGTCCATTCCTCTAATAAGATGAGACTCAAAGGAATGATATTAATGTGTATTTGAGCAACTTGAAAATCCACCATACGGACCAAGGGACAGGAAGAAAGAATGTCCTTCTAAAGATGATATGCTCACATCTTCATGCAACTTTTCTGCTAACAAGTCTAGAAAAAGGCAATATACTGAGCTGACCACTGTCCAGAAACCCACTGTGGGATAGTGACTTCTAATGGCAACTGAAGAGACAGTTAATGGCTTCTAATGGCCAGACTAAAGAGACAGGCCAAAGAGGGCAAGTTCCTTTCTCAATATTTTGCCAAAGAAACAGATTTATTTACTCCCAACCCCTCTTTCATCATGACACCACCATCCAACCAGAAGAACTGAGTTTATTTTATATTAAATAATTATACACATATACACAGAGAGTAACTTCTACTCAACTATCTTATGTCCTAAGTGAGAAAATTTAATAACTGCTAAAATTGTGAGCATGATCTCAAATTCTGTTAAAAAAAAAAAAAAATGACAGTCAGTCCTTGAATAACCGCCTTTCTTTATAACATTGATAAGGGGGGGAAAATCCCAGCCCACTTTGAACAAAGCAACACAGACAGAAGACCTGCTCTGGTTATACTCATTTCACTCAAAGTTGCAGTTAATGAGGACTTATTGCTTGCAGAATCATAAGGTGACTTTCTCTCTTAAAAACCACTTGCCTCTGGGCCTCCCCGGTGGCGCAGCGGTTGAGTGCTGGGTTGCGAAGCTGCGCAGCCTCTGCGGCGCCGGTTCGATCCCCGGCTGCTCCCCGGCCACCAGAGGAGGGTCCCATGGCGCGCAGACCTCTCCTGCTGCCGCTGCTCCCCTCAGCAGTGTACTTCGGTCCTTCTGCCTGCTCTGCTCCCCGCTCTGGCTCTAGTGAATTCTCTCACCCTCCTGTGCTTCTGACTGTACCCAGTGCATGTATAAACGAAACAACAAACAAATAAATAAATAAAACATGCTCTATTAAAAAAAAAAAAACAAAAAAAAAAAAAAAAAAAAAAAAAAAAAAAAAAAAAAAAAAAACCACTTGCCTCAGGCCTCCCCTGGTGGCCCAGTGGTTGAGCGCTGGGCTGCGAAGCTGCCCGCAGCTTCTGCAGCGCCGGTTCGATCCCTGGGCACCAGCGAAGGTACCACATGGCGCGACAGACCTCTCCTGCCACCCCTGCTGCTTCCCTCAGCAGTGTGTTTCGTCGGTCTTCCTGTTCTGTTCTCCAGTCTGGCTCTGGTAAATTCTCTCACCCTCCCCCGCTTCTGACTGTACCCAGTGCTTGTATAAATAAATCTTTAAAAAAAAAAAAAAAAACTTGGCTCATGGGAAGAAAAGAGATTAGACCAATTGTGCTGTAAAGCAAACAGGTACAAATGAAGTTTCCTTCTATAACCAGATACCTTTTTCTTCTACATGAAAATTAGCATTCTCAGAGGACGAGGAGCAAGAAAATGTTCTTTCTCTCCTTCATGGTCATGGCTACTTGAAACTGGTAGCCAACATATTATAAATCAAATATTGAGGTCAAATTGGGGTCTTGTGATTTTTGTGATTTTTATAACTTCTAAATAATTTTAAAAATAACCAAATATTTGGAAACAATTAGCAGTTCATACTAAAAGATGAAAAGTAAGCATTTGTCTTCAAATCTAATACATTCCATATCTTTACTTAGGTAATTCCATATCCCTTAGAGAATTCTTATTTTTAAAAAGATTTAATTTATTTATTTATGCAAAGAAAAACTGGGGCATTAGGCCAGAGGTGTAGGGAAGGTGGGTGAGAGGATTCACCAGAGACAAAGCAGGGAGCAGAACAGGCAGACTGACAGAAATACACTGCTGAGGGAGCAGTGAGACAGGAGAGGTCTGCTGTGCCATATGTGGGTCAGCTCCCTGGCTGGGTATCAAATCAGGCCACAGGCATGATAGCACTGAAAGTTAACACCTATACCAACAGGGAGGCCTCCTGAGGTAATTCTTTATGAATTTTATTGGAATACTTTCATCTACTTTCCTTTGGGAATGAACTGGGTGGGACTACAAATGCTAGAAACTGGAAATCAAATTTAAATGATCTTGACCTTCAGAGGATGTTCCCACAGAATCAGGATGAAATTCAACAGGAATAAGTCCTTTCAAATTAAAAAAAAAAAAAAAGCAAATGTATGCTAAAGGGAAATCCAAAAAAAAAAAAAAGGATTGTGTACAGGTCATAGATGATCACAGGTCAAAAACAACACTAGCAACGTAATGCTATACCGGAAAAATAAACAGAACCATTAAGTTACTGTAGAGAAAAGTGACAGAAGAGTCCTCTGCACTCAAAGTTGCTGTGTGTCTTGGAATGGTTTATTTAGACAAAACACAAAGATTTCTGGAGTTACCCTGTATTAGTTTGGGAGAAAATACAGAAACGCTATCTATTCTGACTTGATAAAACCACACATCAAGTATTCAGTTTCATTATGGGTATTTATTTTTAAAAGGGAGAAGCAGGCTGATATGGGATAAGATTTTACTGCTGCCTCAGAAGAAATGATAAAAAGAATTCACAATTTTTTACATAAAGAAGAAAGCGAGCCCCAGGAATGTCATGAGGGCAACTTCAAATATTTGGAAAAGATGTGTTCCAGTAGATTCTAGAGTCCGAGTGTCTGTCCAGGGTATACAACCTGCACTAGCTTTAGAACGGATTTCAGTTCAACATATGAAAATTTTCTAACAAACACAAAGACCAAAGAGAGTTCCTGTGAGGAAATGATGTTCCTACCACTAAAAGTCGAGCAAACATTACAGAAGTGACTCTAGTCCATGGTACAAGTTTGATCTTTAAAGCACATTCTTAACTATGATTCTATAATACCTTTAACTCTCTATAAAAGACTTCACATGTTAATTATAGTCATCAAGACTCAAAAAAGCAGACTTCCTGTAAAGAAAGCAAAATGCTCTGAAAAACAACAAAACTTCCTTGCTACCCCTCAAAATGATCCAAAAGAAAAAAAGGCAGAGAGAAAACCTCATCTCGTTAATAACAGCAAGGGACTTAGTAACCAGAAGCAATACAATTGGACCAAACAGAAAGACACTACTGGGGGTCTACACACAGTTCTTCTAATTGTAAAACATTACAATGTTATGAAACAAGTGGCATTGACTCTGAAGGAATCCTTGGTGTCAACTTGGAAGAAGGATAACATTTTATTGGAACTCACATTTCCTACCTATACTGGCAGTGGAAGGAATAAAAAGGAAGTACACAGCAAACGGATCCCAGTTTTCCCTTTGACTTGGCCTATTAATTGGAATAGTTGAGAGCTAAAAGCAAGTCTGCTTTGTAAAGTGGCCTAAGATTGCAGAGGTACACAAAATAAATATCCTGTTAATTGCAAAGCACCATTCAGAATGATTTTTTTAATCAAAGATGATTTTTTTAAATCAAAGTGGATGGCTCACATAAAAGTAGGCTAAATGGAACTAGCTGTAGATTACAACAAAATCAAGACAAAAATTTCATGGACTGAGGCTGCCCACTGCCACAGAGGCCTCCTTACCAGACTATTCAGACAATGACAACTGAATAGCTAAAAATAGAGTTTATAACCATCATCTTCTAATACTCCTTTACAAGTGCTAAGGGAAAGATACAAACAGACCCAAGACAAATAGAGAAGGAAGTCAATGAGATTCCACCCACACTATTTTTGGACAAACAGTAGGGCCAGACAAAATTTGGAATATTCCTAAGGAAAAAAATTAAAATAAAGGCAAAGAAAATGAAGAAAGGAAAATGAGGGGACATTTTGGAAGATTTACTTTAGGAAACAGAAGGGAAAAAATAGATTTTGTTTATATTATCAAGAAAATGTGGACTGTCTACAATAGGATGGGGGGAGGAAGAGGATAATAAGTGGAACAGGTTGAGAGGTTGAGGGGGCCAATTGGTTGATGGTGGATGGTGACTGGACATCTGACAGTGGGCATGGTATGGTTACATACACTTGAAATCTGTAAGTGGTGTTAACTATTACCTCAACTTAAAAAATGCAACGAAATATAACCTAGGATATTAAAAAATAGACAAATGTACAAAAAAACTATAAAACTAAGAAAGAAAATGATATTAAAGTACTTAAAAATGAATCCAAAGCATCAAAAACCTACAACAGGCACTTTAATCATTCAGCAACTATTTATTAACACTTGACATGTATATATCAATCCTGACAAATCAGGGTTGTAGATAAGAAACCAAGCAAATCACACAAGGGAAGGAGTGGAGAAATGAAGCAATTAAAGGACTTTGAAAGCTTTGGTAGAGAAACAACAGAAATCCAATATATGAATGATTGCCTGAAAAAGAAGAAAAATCCTGTGGAAGAGAGAAAGTGTTCAATAATAGTTGGGGCAAGATTCTTGAAATGAAAGTATACAGATGAAACAGGTTCAGAGTGTTTCAGAAGTTAATTTTAAAGAATATAAAACACTTAAGCATAATCTGGTGATGTTATAAAACAGGTTAGAGAAACACACATCCAAGTAGAAAAAGAAATCACAAAGAAAACAAAATTCAAGCTCACTGCAGACTTCTCATCAAATTTAGATGTCAGGAAACATTGGAACAACATTCACTATGCAGCTAGCAATGTGGACAGAAAAAAGGCATAATCCAAGAATTCTGTATCCATACCCATGCAAGT
Organism: Talpa occidentalis; assembly: GCF_014898055.3. Classification (NCBI taxonomy): domain Eukaryota; kingdom Metazoa; phylum Chordata; class Mammalia; order Eulipotyphla; family Talpidae; genus Talpa; species Talpa occidentalis. The sequence continues at coordinate 10,740 of NW_023603085.1, forward strand.
TGTTATCAAAATGTTAATGCCATAGAAGGCTCTGAAAAATATACAAGAACTCAGAAAATACATCATTCATAGACTCTTTGGGAAAAAAATCAATCTGACAGTACAATTTAGCAGTTATATGGGCATACAATTAAAGAAGTTGAGGGACAAAATATCCGGTGGCACACATTTCTATAAATAATGCTAAATGTGCATTTTTTTAAAGATTTATTTATTTATTTTTACAAACACTGGGTACAGTCAGAGGCGCGGGAGGGCGAGAGAACTCACAAGAGCCAGAGCAGACAGAAGGACCGAAGTACACTGCTGAGGGGAGCAGCGGGCGGCAGGAGAGGTCTGCGCACCATGTGGGACCCTCCACCGGTGGACCGGGGAGCAGCCGGGGATCGAACCGGCGCTGCAGAGGCTGCCGGCAGCTTTGCAACCCAGTGCTCAACCGCTGCGCCACCAGGGAGGTCCTAAATGTGCATTTTTAATTGCAAGCAGAAAATGTGTATGAATGTTAAAATTTCTGAAAAAAAAAAAAAAAAACAATAATAAGAAAAGTACAACAATAAAAAAATGCTTCTTCGTGTCTTTAGGCTTAACTAGGAATGACTCCATGTGATCACCCCAGTAAGGACTGAAACCAAAGGACTATGAGTTTTAGAAAGTGTGAAAAAAATATTAACTCTATATAAACTTTGCAAAACCGTAAAATCATTTTTAAATGTTAAAGATCACACAGCACTTAACACCAGCAAAGTGGAACAGAAAACACTGATGAAGGCGAGTACTAGTGGAAGGAGAAGAGCAAACCATTGCAGGCAGTATTAGGGAAAAGTTACACTGATTTTGAAGAGTCAGGAAGCTATAATCAAGGGCAACAGTAGGATGAATGACATACGGACTAAAACAATGAGCATGGAACCAGATACCATATGTGCGCTTCTCAAGGCATCTAACACAAATGTCTTATTTATAGCCACACTAAGTAAGTTCAGTATTCTATATGCTGAGCCTTCTAATAACAATCAATAAAATTACAGGACTGACTAGAACCTTCAGAAAAGCGTCCTCAGTTATCTAGACAAGTTTATGTTACTCTTAAAGTGTTCTCATTCAACACTCAGTGTTGCCTCAGACAGTTAAAGAAAATAAGAGGAATAAAATAAAATGTGTAAGGTATGTGTAAAAAGTAACAAATATGTAAAGATAAAATTTAAAGAAACATTTTCTCTGATATAACTAACTCACTATAAAAAGTAAAAATAAAACAGAAGAACAAAGAATGGAAGTAATGTGGATCAGGAGTAGGTTAAGTTATAGCCAGTGTACCAATCCAGCTTGCTCATTATTTTTAGAAATAGAATTTCATTTGAACAAAGTCACACCCATTCATCAGAAGTGTTCATGGCAGGACAGAGTAGGTGCAACAGAGACCATATGGCTTGCAGTCACCATATCTCTACTACATGGCTCTTCTCGTGTTTCCCAATTCCTGATAATAGGTGAACAAATTTCTCCCTTAAAAATAAGAGAGATAATAAAGATGATTTCATCACTGAAGCTTATTAACTGAGAAACATAACTTGAAGAATGCTAAAAGTTATACAGACTGCTAATAGGACAACTAAAAACGTACCTTTCAAATTATCAGAGATGGAAAACACAAGAAAGTTAACACACACCACTGAGCAAAGGAGAAAGGAAAAGAACTGCCAGAAATAGAAAAAAAGAAGAAAAAGACTCTGAAGATAGAAATTAGATGCCAAAAAACCAACTTTTTTTAATGTCAAAACGTGTAAGCAGAATGAACTTACTACTTAAAGGTTCTGAAGAGCTTAAAAAAAAACTGATAGGAAGAAAAACAAACAGATTATAAATAGTTGAAAATTTGAGCAATATTAAAAAACATAATAGTGCCCAACAAAGTTAAATTCAAGATATAATGGCATTAACTTACATAAAGAGTAATGCCATGCAATGAAAATTTAATACTCGGGGACATTTTTTATTTACCTTAAATAGAGAACTTAGATACAAAGGAAAAATTTCTAGATACAGGAGAAAATGCCATAAACATGAGAGTAATGGAAGACTTCAGCTCAATTTCCAGTTCACAATATAATTTTGCAGATTCACAATATAAATAAGCTGACCATAAAAGCCATAAAAATAATACACACATACTTATGCTTTTGCTACATATACACACATACATTTTATATATACACAGAACAAAAATTAACTAACTGACTAATTCAGATCAAGAATATATTAAAACAATATGAATTTTAATTCAAGAAAATAGAGAATAAACCAACCAAATAAAAGTACAAGGAAAAAAATGGAGCCAAAAACAAATTAATAACAAGGTGTCAAAACCCTTCAACTAGGAAAGGATACATCTTTTCAGCAAATGATGTTGGGACAACTAAACAGCCACTTGGGAAAGAAGGAAGTCAGAGCCCTACCTCACACCATATACAAAAATCAACTCAAACGGGATCAAAGAACTAGATATACAACTTGAAACTATAAAACTCTTAGTAGAAAATATGGAGGTAAACCTTTGTAACTTTGGAGTTAGCAATGGTTTTTTATGTTATGACACCAAAAGCACAAGAAAAAAATACATAAACTGAATTTCATCAAAACTAAAATCTTTTGTGTTTTAGTACAATTTTGCTTATGACCAAACCTGTCGCATATTCTTATCCATCCTATTTCCTTTTTCCCTTGTAGTCATTTATCCTAGGTTGGCTCCATCCTTCCATAGATAAATGGTTGTTTTCTGGAAATATCTTAGTTAATAAAGTTGAAGCTAAAAATGATTTAAAAAAAAACTAACTAAATTAATAAGGCATTTGTCAGTTATTTTGTGAGCAGTTTATAAAAGAAAATAAAGATTGTATAATATAAATAAATTCAATAAAATGCATCATTTGGGTTTTGGGTTTTTGGGGTTTTTTTGCCTATCAGATGAACAAAATCAAATGACAGCTAAGATATGCCTCCAGAACACTCATTAAAATAAACAAGTTGTGGGAATGGAAACCAATACAACTTTTTAATAAAATACAATACAATACAAAGGCAGGGTAGTGATATGCACCAAAATTCAAAATAAATTTCCCAGCTGGCTGATGACGGAACTCTCAGGAACTTGTCTGAAGGGCAATAGCACACAATACAAAGATGGGTTCCCACAACATTCACTGTAGCATCAATTATAAAATTTTTAGTGGAATCAAAATAAATATCCATCAAGAGGGGTCTGATATAAATGGTGATAAATATTTGACAACTTTTTTTTGGGGGGGGTGGCGGGGCTGAAGACAAGAGAGAGCTGATTTGTGTCCTTAACCAATTTCTGTGGTATAAATATTCCCCATCATGGCTGATTTCAAGTTACCTAAATGAAATGATTGAACTCAGAATTGAGAAAAATATGTATTACTGGCTTTTATGAACAGGTGCAAGCTAGCTGCATGACACCACTGTATGACTCAAAATACACTGAAACAAAAAAATACACGGGTAAACTAAAGTCATAAATATGATACAAATTAACATAGCAACACATGTATTACCTATTACTGAAGGAAAAAAGTCAATTACATACAAAAAAACTCATGTTATGTAACCTATAATAGTGTGAATTTACACATGTGTGCATTTCATTTTCATCCTGAAAGAAAAAAAAAATCATACAACAGAGATCTGTAAACACTATATTCAATCTAGCTTCACCCATAACAAAAGTAATAAATCTGGCCTTCGTGGAGTATCTAAAACAGATTAAAGTTTTTATTTTAAAACAGAATATCAAAAGATCAACAGCTCTGGCTTCAAAATAATTAAAAACTTTTGTATTAAATAATGCAAAACAAAGACAAAGGAAAACAACACACTGGGGCTATTTGTAGCAAATATGAGAAAGTTTCATTTCAATCCATGTTCGGAACTCATAGGCAAATAGAAACAAACATGGAAAAAGATCACTCTCACTAGTGATCAAATAAATGCAAATTTTTAACTATGTACAACCTTTGGTCTACTAACTTGATACTCATAGGATACTGCTTATGATATTGCAAACAATATAGGACTGTCTCAGAATACGTTTTTGGTGTGTGCAATCTTATCCTCTGACTGAAAATAACATTTCTATTAATCTGTCCTAAAGAGAGAGAGAGAGTTTTTAAAAAAGTTATCTCTACTAAGCCTTCATGAAGCATTATTTGGAAAATGGAAACACTGTGAGACACCTAATGGTCCAAAAAAAAAAAAAAAAAAAAAGAGTAAGCAAGTAAATCAATAATTATATAGCAATTCCAAATACTGTCATACAGAAAATGCTTACAACATAACGTTAAATTGTTCAGTATGATTATACATATGCAAGAAACATAAAAATAAAACACTGAAAACAAACATAAGAAATATTTGTTAGTTTCATACATTCTGGATAAATTCATGCATAAATTTTCAAACTTTGTGTTAAACTGTTGTGTTAGTTGTAAAATTATAAAATTAAAAAAAAACAATCTAAAAATGTTATTAACGAGAATGGGGCTGTCATTCTTTCGAAGGCTACCATGAAAACAACATAATGTACTTCTGACAAATGTAAAAAAATTCTCAAGTGAAAGAAAATAAAAACTTCTTGACTCAAACCCTGTCTATTAAATACAACCATTTTTCTCATTAAACTTTTTTACCATTTTAGAAAGTAACATGAGAAAATATATACCTCAAATGCTCTATTTTATTTAATTCCAAAAAAGTGAATGAAATACAATAAACTTGGAGGTAGCATACTGCTTGAAGATACACTATATAATGTAAAGGAAGAATATTTTTTTAAGAAAAGAAAATAAATCATTTTATGGCCCATGACTCAGTACTAGAGATATACCACGCATTAATTAATTCTGGGAAGGATACATTGTAATCTGAGTAGCAATTCACAGACAGACCCTAGGGCTTTAGAAAAACCCTCTTTTCCCACAGTAAGAACAGGCTGGAGTGGAAATCCATACAGAAAATGTGTTTCTCAAAGGAAATAGCTGGTGATTTTGTGAAAATATATTTGGTGTCAAGATTTCCCTAAAAAAGTCTGAATGAAGTCCCTGGGAGTTCCTCTATTAAAATGCAACCCTTTGCCAAGAATTGTATGGATAGGGAAACGTAAACTGTACATCAGAAATGATCAAGCAACATACAGGTATCTTCTCTCACAGGAGACAGGAAATTTGTGGGACTATCTTTACAAGAGATGGGACGTGTTCAAAATGTTTTAGTCATTTCTAGTGTGCTCTGGAGAACATCTTAGATGGCGACCCAACATAGAATATGAGAAACTAGGAGGTGCAGAGGACATCCCATTCATTAGTCTTTGAACACATGAAGGACCTTCCACCTCCAAAATGATGTCCAATCCGATCCTGGCTCAAAGAGGAACCAGTATTGTGATAATTCATTAGTTTCTGACCCATTCAGAAGTGATTGGTAATAAAAATAGAGGCTGACTTCAAGTATCTTTTGTTTCAGCAGTCTCTAGGTTTTCCTTTCAGATTACTCAAATCATGCAAAATACATTTCCCTACATTCTGAGTCAAGAATTCCTCTTAAGGGGCCTCCCCGGTGGCGCAGCGGTTGAGCGCTGGGTTGCGAAGCTGCCCGCGGCCTCTGCGGCGCCGTTCGATCCCCGGCTGCTCCCCGGCCACCGGCGGAGAATCCCACATGGCGCGCAGACCTCTCCTGCCGCCCGCTGCTCCCTTCAGCAGTGTACTTCGGTCCTTCTGCCTGCTCTGCTCCCCGCTCTGGCTCTGGTGAATTCTCTCACCCTCCCGCGCTTCTGACTGTACCCAGTGCATGTATAAACAAAACAAACAAACAAAATAAATAAATAAATAAACATGCTCTATAAAAAAAAAAAAAAAAAAAAAAAAAGAATTCCTCTTAAGTCAATTCTGTTACATTTCAATGTTGGTCATCACTGAGATTAAGCTTTAGGCACCCTGAATAATCTTATTAGAACATCTATACTCCCTGATTAGGTAGCTCAGAATATCAACAGCTCTTAACAAATTGAGAAAGTTCCTTTCTCAACTAACAGAGAGTTACTTCCGTATTACATGCCTCCACTTGGGTATTAATCTTTGGCAATACTATCTCAAGATATTACTTAGCTACTTAATGCTGTGGGCAACTGAAAGGCATTCTCGTGCAGCAGCAGCCAGGTCCAAAAGCAGATTTCCTGGACAAGGATCTCTTGAGAGACAATCATATAATCTATCACGAGTTTATAGGAGCTCTCATTGCAATAATAGATGCATTTCTCAACAGGTGACAGAAAAAAAAAAACGCAAAGGAGCCATATTGTAACTTGTCCTTGTAATAAATGAATAGTTTTTCTCAGGACACAATTGATATGAGCTATGTGCTTTAATCTCTCTAATCACCTCTAGGAATGAGAGGAGAAGTCAGAGTGCATGCAACATAAACTCCTCCCATACAACCCAGACTTCTATACTGGCTCTCTTCTCACTCTCCATGTGGGAAAGGAAGGACATGGGAGATGTGACAGTGATGGAGAAATACGGTAGGGCGGTGGAGCCTGCAAGAGCAAGCAGCAATGGCCCAGCTCCTTCTGATCAGTGACACCACACCAAAGCACAACTCCTTGGGGCACAACTCCTATGGCTCTCCTTCCTTCCTTGCAGAGCCTACCAAAGACAAGACTGTAGCTCCTCTACTAGCAACAACATCCTCAACCCTGCCAAGCCAGACCCACTAGGAGTCCCCATTACTCTCCTCTGCCTGTAACTGTTCTTTTGCTCCATGCCCGTTCAATTCCAAATCAGAAATCAAGTTAAGTGAGCCTCAAGGGGATAAGATAAGAATACCCTGGTCCAGGAGAAAAGTAGGGGTCCACGATGCCAAACATCTGTCTGGCACCTCTAGTGAATCTAGGCTCTTCTCACAGTATTTCTTCAGACCTAGGGAGAGAGTCTGGCTGTTGCTTCTTTGGTCATACAGCTCTTTCTCCAGAATGCACACAAGAGACACAGGAAAGCTGCTCTCTTAAAGTTTCTTAAAGTTCATGATGACTGAGGGGAGTTCAGAGGCCACACGATTTTATTTACAAATCTATCCATATAGAGAGAAAATTCTTCACTTCATGGTCTGGCTGCATCCATACATTATTTCCTTTTCTGGTTTCAGTGAAAGTCCTAAGAAAGAAATGGGCACAGTAATAGAATAAATGGATATAAATGGTCCATCCAATAGTTAATTCTACATCTTTCTTAGAAAGCCCTGGAAAAAAAAAGAGCTACAGGCTCCAAACACAAAGTCCCCTAAACACTCTCTGCTAAGGTATATGAGACATTCCCAGTGTGCAGGCTCAAAAAGCCAAACTGCTTTTGCCTGAAAAAGAGCTTAGGTGGCAGAGACTATTGGTAAGCAAATAAAAAGCTTTGCTTAAAGCCCAGTGAGGCGGGCCTCCCCGGTGGCGCAGCGGTTGAGCGCTGGGTTGCGAAGCTGCCCGCGGCCTCTGCGGCGCCGGTTCGATCCTCGGCTGCTCCCCGGCCACCGGAGGAGGGTCCCGCGTGGCGTGCAGACCTCTCCTGCCGCCCGCTGCTCCCTCAGCAGTGTACTTCGGTCCTTCTGCCTGCTCTGCTCCCCGCTCTGGCTCTGGTGAATTCTCTCACCCTCCCGCGCTTCTGACTGTGCCCAGTGCATGTATAAACAAAACAAACAAACAAACCAGCAAAACAAATAAATAAAGCATGCCTCTATAAAAAAAAAAAAAAAAAAAAAAAAAAAAGCCCAGTGAGGCAAGAAAATAGTAGTAATGAATCAAAAGTAGCTGCCTAAGGGTCTAAGAAAATACCCAGGCTTAGGCAGGACCGTACTTGAACACTGTGCCTCTCAGGCTCCACCTCTGTGCCTCCCAGGATATCACCCTTCCTGCAGGAAGCAAGAGACCCATGCTGATATGACAGGAGGCTTTTGATACCACTCCCTGTGAAGTCACTAAAACTATCAGTTGCATGCCAGGCAGCATGAGGGGCAGCTATGGACAGATGCTAATGCCTCCTCACTCTTCTCCAAGAACTGTGGGAGTTGCCTGCAGGGCATTCAGAGTTATTCCAAAGCAGAGAGGAAAGTGAGGACAGCTAAGAGCCCACCAGATGTAGAATGCCTCCAGTAGCCCATCACTATTGGAGAAGGCCAGGCCTTAGGCTGCTCCTCAGGGGTGAGTTTGGGCAGACACTGACCGGGATGCCAGAGCTGCATTTGGGAAGCAGAGAAAGCTTCAAAGTCCAAATGGTCCTTAGAGATCATTTGGTCCAATCTTCTTTCTACAGGTTTCTATACAAATGTAAAGAAATAAAGGGAGAAACACCCTCAGTTTAAGTTCAGATATATAGTTTAGTACTTCACTCTCTTTCAGTTACATGTTTTAAAACAATACACATTAACCACACCAAAATTGTACAGCCAAAAGTACTTATTTATTTTGCAAAAAAAAAAAAAAAAAAAAAACTTACACAAAGCCAGTCTTCCATTGTCTTTACATGATACATAGCAGAAGAGACAGACAAGAAAGTTAAATACTTAGTGAGTGTCCGAGTACTCTTTTAAGAGCAAACTAGGATTCAGAATTAAAGTCACCCTGTCTTATCAGAATAAATTAAAGGAAACGGGGCAGCTCTTTAAGGACAAGAAGAAAATTGCATTTGCCATCTGTAGAAAAGTTCCCTAAATCTTAAAGAAATGTGTAGACGAGAGAATCTAAGAAAATCCTGCCATTTATTTAACGAAGCTATGATGAGAGCGTAAAGCAAGTAACTGGGGAGGGAGACAAGGAGTATTCACACAGAAGGTTGTTTTTTGAGGAAGGACTGCTTTAAATAGCTGGAAGACTGAATATACAGTCACCTAGAAATATATGGAAGAGACCACTGAGCAACCTGCGGCCCCTACAGGAAAAGGAAAGAGAAAAGTAGCAGTTACAAATGATGAAAAAGTTTTTTAAACTTTAAGAAGCAAAAGAAAATCCTATTTCAATTTCTTCACAAGTGATGGTCATCAAAAAAAGTCAAATCTGGACTATTAATTCATGATTTCAGTTTTCCAAAGGGGGGAAAGCATGAGCATTTCTCTTAGAAATATGCATATGTTTCTAAACATCACTATTCATTTTCTGCAACAGAGCCCAAAAGCCTCACTCTAGTACTTTTCTTTAATTTGTGGATCAATTATTGTTCCCTTCTGTGAAGTTTCAAGAACATAATGGCAATAATAACATTCTAGTTCCCATCACACTATACACTTCCCTGAAACAACTACTTTGTTTCTAAAGCAGCCAAACTGCTCACAATCCAAGATTAATCCTGTAATAAAGGTGCATGGAATTTTCAAATTGCAAAGGACTTGTGTTAGCAGTTTTCCATTCAAATTGCTGGATCAACTACTATTGGCTTTTCAACCTGAAACAATATGAGAAAGTTCAGCTGAAATCTTTCTGGCTAGAGAATGAATGAGAAGCAGGCATGGAGACAAAGATAATTTGGTCTTAAAAATAGAATTCTTTTCGCTGTGGCCCCAGGTGGCCCCCAATGAGCAAAGAGGAGTGGCAAATGGAAAACATATAGATGATGCCCATGAAAAAGGAAGCAGGATCTTTAAATTTGCTGCTTCTAGTTAATCCACTTTCTTTGAAGAATCCAGCTGCCCACCCTATCTGCACACACCCCCAGTTATTGACAAGAGACTACTCATTGTAAACTGAGAAAGGTATTAAGCCACCTTGAGATACAAAGGGACAAGAACCTACTAGCTTTGCCTTCATGGAGCTGCCAATCCAATTAAACAAAGAAAGTGGTCAAAGTCTCTCACAGTTAGGCAAAAAAGCGGCACACTCCACGGAATGAATATATATGTAATTCAAGAGTTCGGATGCTTGACATCACCTGTTTTCCCCAGTTGTGAAATATCTGGAAAGTTCCTACAATTGCCTTCAGATATTTTTTGCCTTTTTCTTTGTATTAAGAGCCAATAGAAAACCTAAAGCCAGTAAGGATAAAAGTCAGAGGCTGTGTCAGTTTTAGGGTGTCAACTGTGAAACAAGTACTGTAAAGAAAAATAAAGAAGGCCTCACAGAGCACCTTATTTTACATAGTAGGTGCTTTATACAAAAACTTATTCAGCATTTTGTCTGAAACTATTCTTCCTGAAGGTAAGCCTGCGTAAAAAAAGAAATAGAGGAAATGTTTGTTTACCAATAGCTGGCAAGTACAACAAAATGAACTTGAAATATCTTTTTAACTTTATTTTTAAATAATACTAATTTTGTTCTTAAAATTGAAACAAAGTCTCAAAAAATATTCTGCACTGATTTCAGATATTATGATTAGGTATGAAGGTAAACCACAGTGCTATTTAGCAAACTCAGTTTTGGGTTCTCAGTATTGCAATACGGATGCTTATTTTTGTTTTTAAAGTCTAGACTGTGACCACCTAGGATTTATGTACTCTTCTGGCGGCATGTTTCAGTCTCTTTTTTCCTTTTCACTATATGATGTTAGATGGTAAGTCAGACACATTTTTACACATCAGTAATGTAGCAAATCAAAGGTGATCGTGGAACAACATTCTATAATTTTATTAGTAACAGATGTTCACACAAAATAAGTGTTTTGGGTTTGGGAATAGCTCTTTCTCTAATGTTACTCCATTCTGAGGAGCAAGAGAAAACATTCACTGTTTACTGTAGTCAGTTATTGCCACAGATTTAATTAGTAACAATCACACATTTTACCTTCTATTGCTATTTCACACTTCCCTAGGATTAATTTTGCAGATCTTAAGATACCTTAAAAGCCATTATAAAAGTTTCCCTTTAAAAAAATGTCACTGCCCTCCCCCCCATAAAACAGGAAATTAGACTTTAAGTTTATTGCTACAAATACTTATATTTTTTTCAACCCAAAACATAGAAGCGTCTGGAGGAAACAGATTCCCTCTACCTTAAAGAGAAAGCAATTTTAACCTTCTTAAAATGGCTTCCCTCTTTTCCAAGATGTATCTACCCTTAGAGCTCCCTATTACCCCTCTACAGATCCAATCAATATTCCCATTAATATCAAGAGAACTAATAATCTTCCCTTAACGAAAATTAACTTAAATGCTAGAATCAAAAATCACCCCTGGAAAATCCTATTAATTTCTTTTAGAATATGAGTTTACTTGGATCATGAAGGAAAATCTGTTCCTTTCTTGTGCTAAGTTTAGGATAGCATACAGACCTACACCTGCAAGAACTGTTCCAGGTCCTTAAAAATCCATCTGCAATAAAATCACAACATTTAACAGGCATCTCTGAAATACGAATATAAGACATCTCTATAAAATGGAGGTTGTTTTTTTTTTTTAATAATTATGAGGCTGTCAAATGTATTTGTACTAAACAAAATGGCTACTAAGTTATACTTCTGATTCTCCTTTCTAAACTTACCTAAAAATATTTTAGGTACACCTAAAGGTATACATATAGGTGTATACCTATACACGGATAATTTCGCTGTTCAGTATGATTTTAATTGGTGCCAAAGTTCCCATATGAAGAAACAACTGTGAATACAGTATTGACAGTTACAAGGCAGATCTAGATAATAAATCTACATAGTTCAGCACACAAAAAAATTATAAAGGCTTTGTTATGGAGTCACAGTTACAGTCTTCATTTTTATTAAGGATGCTCCAGCTTACTCTTCAGATATAAACTATAAGTACTCTGTTTAAAAAGAAAAATGAAAAGCATCCAAATAAATCCTGACATTCAACACTTGGAAGCTAAAGAAACAACAAAAATAAAACAGGTTGGTCTTAAAGCAGCCCCATAAACACCATATTTTGGTATTTGCAAGGAGATGCTGTTATTAGGACTGCCTAGAGGGATGCTTGCGTTCTGTGATTCTGAGCAGCCATCTTAGATGGTCCCAACCTTAGGTATATTTGCACAATTAGCATCCATCCCCATTCTTCCTCCATGATCTCTATGGAGGAATAGAGGAGCAGGTATTTTGGTCCAGACCTGTATGACCGAACCCTCCATATAGCCTACATTTACCAGAACATTCCCAGCCTTCCAGGTCTCGACATGCTCTGTAACTGCAGTTTTCAATATAATTTTTACCCTCAAATTAAGAATGTTCTATGTCTAATTCCTAAAATTCTGTAATTTTTGTGGTTCTTCTCAGGCAACTGTATAGGTAAACCATAAAAATCTGTTAAGCTACCATCTGTGCATTGCAGATTAAAAAATTCGCTCTGATGAGTATATCATAGAGAAAAGATGATAGGGTTAAACTCACTTCTACATGATAAAAAAACAACCAAAGAATGATTTTTTTTCCTTTAAACTTTCATACTTTAAGCATGACTGTTACTCCAAATGCACCCAGCACAGAACTGTAATACACTAGCTCAAACACGGGATGCGACATCTTACATTAACACCTTCTATCCTGCAATGAATTTGCAGTCAACTGATGCAAAGAGATACATCATTTGTTAGAAGATCATGATTTTATCTGCCATAGATTAGAACATTACATATGTGTGTCTATGATTTATTAATTATATTATGGTCGCAAATTCTATCAGGACAGTCATAAATAAATTTATTCATTCAGCACATACTTATTGAGAGTATCAGACCAGTAGCATATTCTGATGGAAGCTGGGATTTAATAGTTAACAAGTAAGATACAATTTCTACCCTTATGAAATTCCACTTCAGAATTGGAAGAAACTTTGCAATCACATAATGCAATTCAATTTTAAAAAGTCAAAACACATACTATTCCAAGATTGGCCTAAACTGCCTGATTTCAATAGGTAAAATCCAATCAGTAAAAAGAAGTTTGCTAACCCCTCCAATTTGATGATTAAGATGTGAGGAATAAAGGGCCTCCCCGGTGGCTCAGTGGTTGAGCGCTGGGTTGCGAAGCTGCCCGCAGCCTCTGCGGCGCCGGTTCGATCCCCGGCTGCTCCCCGGCCACCGGAGGAGGGTCCCACATGGCGCGCAGACCTCTCCTGCCGCCCGCTGCTCTCCTCAGCAGTGTACTTCGGTCCTTCTGCCTGCTCTGCTCCCCACTCTGGCTCTGGTGAATTCTCTCACCCTCCCGTGCTTCTGACTGTACCCAGTGCATGCATAAACAAACAAATAAATAAATAAATAAATAAAACATGCCTCTAAAAAAAAAAAAAAAATGTGAGGAATAAAGACTTCAGAATCATGTAAAATAAAAACAGGTTAACAGGAATTGAAAAAAAATTAGAAATGGGGCCTCCCTGGTGGCACAAGGGTTTAAGACGCAATGTATGAAGCTATCCGCAGCCACTGCAGCAGAGTTTGATCCCCGGCCAAGGAGCTACCCACACGGCACAGCAGACCTCTCCTGACTCACCCGCTGCTCCCCTCAGCAGTGTATTTCAGTCAAATCTGCGTGTTCCGTTCCCCACTCTTGTCTCTGGTGAATCCTCTCACCTCCCCACACCTCTGGCCTGTACACTGGTTCTTGTATGCATAAATAAATAAATCTTTTTTACAAAATTCAGAAACGAGTATCTATGACTGGAAGGCATTCAAAGCCACTTGTTTTATATGGACTTGAAGACATTACTGTAAACAGTGTGACCTAGCACCAAAAGAAATATTTTGCTAATACTCACATACATTAATCAGTTAAAAATACAGTGTACTTTAAACATAGAAAGCATATAAAAACATTAATCACGTTCAAATATTCTCTTGCATGTATATGTAAACAATACAAAGTTTTCTTTGAGGTGTCAAAGAAAATAAACACTAATATAAATGAATCCAGAGAACGAACATTAGAGAAAGTAAGCAAGTCACCATTTAACACATTTTATGGAGGTAAATTTCTGAGTCAATTTAAGACAGGGTAAAAGTCAAAATACAACTTGGAACACATTGCTGTAACTGCTGGACATGAATCAAAATAGCTCAAATTTTATTGTCACACTTTCATGGAGGCAGATAACCACTATTTTCCTTTTCTAATTTCTCCATATTAGTCATATGCAAAATTAATTATATGAATAAATGCAAGGAGCCAACTTTCATCCCTGCAAAACAAATCTATTTCCACTAAAATGATGTCATGTCTTGAAATAATTTTATGCAGAAATTTATATAGAATAGCCTTTAATATAAGAATGATTCTTTGATTTAAATGAAGTAGTTAAAAATATTGGAAAACCATTAAAATGTGAAGGGATCCATTCTGTAACCACCTTTGGATAGGTGTTATTAAAATAAATGAAGGAACTGGAAGACATCAGGAGTTCTTCAAACAGAGGAACTTCACCTGATCAAATCAACTCCTCCTCCCTTGGACTCAAAACATCATGAAATCAAACACCCATACAAAAAACACAAGTCTATATCTAGTATATGGAATTTACTATATAGTGTAGGTACTGCAGTAGTTAGGGTACAAAAGCAACATACCTAAAACATCAACTGTAGCAATTCACACATGAATAGGGATCTTATTTCTAATAGAAAGCTATATAATTTTTAAATGTTAGTAATGGATGTAGGTACTAAATTAATGACACAATTTTCTACCTCTTCTAATGAGCCATATTTGGGGTGGGAGGGCTATATTAAACACCACTCAAATATCTAACAATGGGGGGAGTTCTCCACATTATCACTACGTGAGCAGTGAAACTGTTTAAATTTTTTTCTTCATAAAATTATCTCATTTTTAAAAGCATAGTATGTTATTTAAATCCACAGTATGTAATTAAACTTCCATATATGCCTATTTCCCCAAAAGTCCGCCTCCTAGGCATTCAAACCTAGGCCCTCAGACAAACAAACCCTCTGGGCTAAATTCAGGGCTGCTAGGAACCCAAGATGTCACATTTCAGGCTTATAGGCTTGGCTTGAGAGATCTCAAACACCCTATTCATAGTTAAACAGAAACAAAGATGTAAGGTGGGGGTGGGGGGGAGTAACATTTTTTTACATCTCTCTAAAATACATGCTTTTTCCCTTAATTGTGGACTTAAACACAATATACATATTTTCTCTTGCCCCATTTTCTTCTCAATCTTGAAAATTCAGAAAGCATTGATCTACACATTTTTAGTTACTAGAAGCAGGCCAAAACGAACATAAAAATAAAATAAAATAAAAAATCATTTTTCCAATTGCCATTTTCCCTTCCCCTGACTTCATTCCCTTAAGCTTTTTATCCAGAGCTTTGCCTTCTGTTCTTTATAAACATGTGCACATTTATCTAATCTAATTTCAAAATGAAGACATAAAGCATGGCATGTGAATTAACCATTTGTAACTATCTGTGATGATTATATTTTGTTCCCTCTTGTAAATGATTCAGTACATAAGCAGTTCAGTCCCAAGGCAAATGAAGCAGGAGATGGAATGCTCAAGAAAGAAAATGCATGCTTCTCAAATCTGACAATACAGTATTTTTTTCTTACAGAAATGTTTCAGAGACACATTATACACGCAAGTGTCCAAAACACAAGTGCAGACATTTTTCAGGCCTGTTACTGCAAAGCTGTTCGCTCTTCCTACAACAATAGCTCAGAGTTATGTCAGGCTGGCTTGTGTGTGAACCCTGATGGCTATGATTGTGAACGTTCACTCAGAGATAATCATCAATAGAATTCTTATTTGAGAAATGACATTTTTCCTTCTAACTTAATGTTAAGACACAATGTCAGGTTGGCTGGGTGTTTTTGGTTTTGTTTTAGATGAAAGGGAATTTATTGCTGTTCACTTCCCGTTTTCCTTCTAGCCCAGATTCCAAAGACACTAAAACGCTGTCCGTTTTAAACAAAAGGTTTCTATTTGTTTCCAGGAGAGTAACTGAGAGGCCGCACTGGTTCGCAGTAGTAACTATTGTGAATTCAGGCCTACATTTGGGTTGCCTCATTAAACAAAAGATACCCGTCGCTGTCAACAACCACAACGCACCACGCTCGCCTTTCCCTCATCTTTAAATGGAAGGAATGGTGCAGAGGAACAACACGCCTGTCACCAACCACTGGTCAAGAAACTCTTCTGGGGTCTCTCTTTTCGGTAGTCTGGTGGCTAGAGAACTGCACTTAGGTGGCACATTTGGGCTTGCCCCCGACTCCCATCCCCCCAACCCCCCACCAATGGAGCCCCTTTCTTCGGAAGGCCAACCTCTATTCCCTCCTCGGAGAACCCGGTCGTGAATGTGCCCACCTTTCCACCGTTCTTGACCCCAGAATGCACTGATGATGGATGCACACAGGCCACCCCACCGCCCGCCATCCCCCCATGTGTCCAGGTTCCTCTCTCCACCTCCAGGCTACACACACAGCTCGCCACTCCACCACCCCGCGGGGCGCCGCGGCCACGCCGCTGGAAGTTCCACCCCTTTGCCCACCCCCCCAGCCCCGCGCCGGTCCCCCAAAGTAGTCTAACATTTAACACAGGCACCGCACACAACCGCGCACCCCGAAGGCACAGCCCCCAGGGACACCCAAAGACGCGCGCCGAGGTCCGGAGCCGGGTAGCCCCGACCCCTGCGCGCGAGCGCGCGCGCGCGCAAATCTGGGTGTCCGCGCTCGCGGGTGCGGGTAGTGGCCGGGGGCGCGCCCGGGAGGGTCGGAGCGAGCCGCGGGCCCCCGCGGGCGGGGGGCGCAGCGGACAGCGGTCCGGGGGTGGCCGTTGGGGTGGCGGCCGCGGAGGCCACGCAGGCGGGCCGTGGGCCGGACTCACCGAGCAGCAGCAGCTTGAGCTCCCGGCGGGCGTCCCGCTTGTCCCGGCGGAGCTGCCGCTCGATCTCGTCGTTGATCCGCCGGGCTTCCTTGGCCTCCTCGCTCAGGCAGCACGCCATGATGGACTCCAGAGTCATTCTTCCAAAGTGCCTCCGCTACCGCCCCGCGGGCACCCCCGGCTCACACGCGCGCACACACACCCTCCCGCCCTCGCTCCCACGGGGCAGCGCCGGCCGCGGAGTCTCCGCCGCCGGGTCGCGCGTCTGCGACGAGCGCCGGGGCCGCTGCGGGGGCCGCGGCCAGGGCCGGGGCCACCAGGGGGGCCCGCGGGAGCGGTGGCTGGGGCCGCCGGGAAGAGCGAGGCGGGCGCGGGCGGCGGGCGCGGGCGCGGGCTCGGGGGGCGCGCGAGAGAAGGCCGCCGCGCCCGGCCTCGCTCAGACGCCCGCGCCTCCTTCCCCGAGAGCGGGAGGCCCGCCTCGCCCCCCGCGCCGCCGCCGCCGAGGCTCCCCTCAGCCGGGCGCCCGGCGGCGAGCGCGCATCCACCGGGGCGTCTCCGCCGCGAGCGGCCGCCGACGGCTTCTCCGCGCCTGGCGCGTCCGCTCTCCGCCGCCGCCTGCCCCGGCTCCCGGGCGCGCTCGGCCCTGCCCGCGCCCCCCGCCCGCCCGCCCGCCGGGCCGCCGCGCGCTCCTCCGCCTCCGCGCCGCCTCCGCAGACGCCCACCCCCGTCCCGGATTGCCGGGCGCGCAGCGGCTGCTCAGGGCTCGCCCTCCCCCTCGCCACACACACACATTTTCTTCTTTCTCTGAACTGGAGCACAGATCCGGGAGGAGGCGGAGGGGGAGGAGGAGGAGGGGACGGGCGCGGGAGGAGGGGAGCGGGGGGCGGGGCCGCCCGGCCTCTCCCGGCCGGCTCTCCGCGGCTCCCCGCCGCCGCCGCCGCCGCGCCTCCCCGCCTCCCCGAGCGCCCGTCGCCTCGCCCGCCCCGCGCCCGGCGGGGTCGGCCCCTGAGCCCGGCCGGAGCCGCCCCCTCCCGCGCCCGTGGCGGGGCCCGCGGCCGGCGCGGTCACTGCGGCCCCGCGGCTCGCGCCGCCGCCAGCCCGCCGCGGCCGGCCGCCGGTCGGGCTAGGAAACGCAGGAATATGGCGGCCGCCGCCGGCCTGTCAGCCCACCGGGCCGGGCCGGCGGCCGGGACCCTCCGGGAAGGCGCGGGCTGCAGCCCCAACGGCCCGCCGCACCGGCCGGCGCCGCCCACACCCGGCCCGGCGCGCGCCCGCGCCCCCACCGGCCTGCGGTGCCGGCCGCTCCCGGCCGCTCGGGCTGGCTTGCCCGTGCCTATTTCCAAAACGCCATTCTGCCAGAAAGTGTCTCGCGTCAGCCCTGACCCCGGCTCGGGCGCGGAAAATCAGATACTCTCCATCGTGGCCTCCACGCGGCACGCTCTGTGGGGGGCTGTGGCCGGGGAGAAGAAATTGCCCCCGACTCCCGGAGGGAAGTGGGGGACCGAGAGGCTGAACTGTCCACCAAGTTGCTGGAGCCAGAAATCTAAATCCCGAGCGGAAAAATGAAGCTGCCCGAGTTTCCAAGAGCTTCCTGATGGCTCCCAACTTGTCATTCCATTGAGCTTGTTTTGTTGTTTTTTTTTTTTACCAACTGTCCTGTTGAAAAGGCACATGATGTTTAACAGCCAAGTCATCGAATTTATCCTTCCAGACCGAGAATGAATTTATGGACGACTTCTGGGAAAATCGAAAATATTGTGGAACCGGGGGGGGGGGGGGGGGAGGGGGAATAACAGGAAAAAATAAAATAGAAAAATGGAAATGCCAAGATCGCTCCAGCAAAACTCCATTCGGTTGTTTTCTCTACTTTGACTGAGGCAGTTGATTTTAAAATGGTGTTGCTTATTTTGTTGAGATATACTGATATGTAGCCCAAACTGCTTGTTCAGATTTTATTTGGTCTAATAAGGGGGCAAAACTCATATCCCTTCCCACCTTAATGAAAACTGAGGTCTTGAGACTAACTTGTATGAAGGAAATCCCTTTTTCACATTTTATGTTTTCTCTGAGAAGTCTGGTATAACCTGTTGGATCGAAGTATAATTTAAGGTCATGAGTACAGGTCAAAAATACACACCAGTTTCATGGATGACAAGTGTACGACTACCTTCTTTCATTTTCCATTACCTCCACCTCCAGTCTCTCTCTTCCCCCCCACCCCCCCCCCCCCCCACCGCCCCCCACACACGAGGTTAGAGCAAACAAATTTTGGAAACATAAGATGTATAGTTTGTCTCCCTTCTTAAAAGGATATTTGGCCTAGAAAATTACTACATTTCTCCTTGGCCTGCAGAAATGACAAACCTCCCTACCTCCCTACCCCCCCCCCATTATATGAATTCTGCAAAAAGCCACTAGATTTGCTGTGAAATTAAAAATTTAAATGACTAATGAAATTAAAATGTGAAATTCAATATATACAGACAATTATAATGGCTTCAGGAAAAAAATTTTAATTAAAATTTGATATCTTCATATATACCCATATATAATACATGTGTGTGTGTTTTTCAGAGAGATACAAAACACCAGAAAATCAAATGAAAGTCAGAAACTTCAAGTGTCTGTTTCCGAACCCAGGATCTCTGAGAGTTTTAAAAATATGTCTCAAACTGTGCCATCAAGTTATCAGTTGATCAATCCATGTTGACGGAATTGAACTATTTTTTGATCAAAGGAATTAAATTACAGTGCATTGTAGATAAAATCAAAGTCTGTTTTTCACCCCTATATCCCTAGTATCAGGCACATTACTTGGCACTTACTAAGTATGTGAGTGAATAAAACAAACTAGTAGAATAATGTTCCTTCAAATATTGGGAAGAAACAGGAAGTAAGAAAAAACAACATTCTACAGTGATAAAGCTATGTGTGGATTCCTAGAAGGAAACAGGAAGAGAAAATTCCAAGTGTGAGCCCAGATCTATCTTGAAAATTTTGCATATATATCTGGAGAGCATTTGCCAAGCAAATATTCATAAAACGTAAGTCAAGTAAGTAAAATCCATGTCGAAACTACTGACTTTGTTCACCATGTTTTAGCAGCAAATACTCTAAATTAAGCTACTGAACATGAAATATGTTATTGATACAAAGCCTCCATAATTAAATTAGCAAATATTTATTCATTGCCTAGTGTGTGTAAATAAGGTAAAAGTGCGGAAGAAACAGTCAGATGAATAAAATACAGTCCTTGCCCTCAGTAGACTATAGTTTTATGGAATTACAAGATCCCCTATGGTCACAATAAAAGACAAAATGCAATCAATTTGTTTGTTGTGATAGAAGAAACAAGATAAAAGTATAAAAAAGGAAGGTGTAATGCATTTTATTCAAGGGAACTAGAACCTTCCTAGAAAAGGAAATATTTGGATATATCCAAAGAGTAAGTTTTCAAGAAATACATTATGCCACTTAAAAGTACATCAGCAATTCCAAACCACCTCCCAAACAATGAAAAATCATTTTGCAAATTTAAGGGCAACTACTAGATAGCTAAAATGCAAACCACAAAACTGTAGGGTCATTGAACCCCAGAGGAAAATGGGAACAGACACCTCTTCGTGGTATCTTGAGACCTACCCTCATGATTTCTCCCTGTCCTTTGGTTATTGGAAAATAAAACAGATTAGTCTCCAGAAGTAAAGATCGAAAAGGAAAAAGGCTGCAGCCTTGTAAAAGGAACGCTGGGGAAGTAGCCCACAGCCTTCCACTTCCCAGAGTCATTTAGCATGGCTGCTTCCCAGCATGCACGGCACCATGCACCAGGGGTCTGTTGCTCTTTCTCTTCTCTGCCTGTCACGAGTGATCAGGAGTTGCATGAGAGCAGTGACCTATCTTTCATAACTTTTTAGGGCACCAAAAGAGTATCTATCCCAGCAAGTGATGAATAAACAAAAGAATGCCACCACCACATTACATCAACAATAAACTCGCCAATTGCCATCCAAGGCAGGGCACAATGCCATTGCCTGGGCCGTACTAAGCCTTTTAAAGGTTTAATATTGTATTTGGGAAGACAATCCACGTAAAAGAATAAACACAACACGAAATGAGCAGCACTCTCTGCTGACCTATAGTATAGAGAATGGACAACTTACAGGAGTTCAGAAGGAACAGTTTTCCAAGTTGCCAATCAAAAAAACCCAAAAGAAAATGGAGCAGGGGCACAATGGTCACTGGAAAGACCAATTAGATGTCAGTCTGAAGCATTGCATATCCTAAGAGAGCTAGAAAGGGCTGCTCTGTGGAAAGAGCTTGTTGACAAGGCTGTCTGACCTAGGGAAAAAGGGACTTCGCTGGTGAGAAAGGGAAGCAGGCCCCAGGAGATTCAGAGCGCTGTCAATGGCGCCACCTAGAGGACAGTTCTCAAAACAGTGAAAGCTCATGATTCCTTCTTGAGTATCAGGGTCAACATACTGAAAATGGAAAACCTGGAGTGAACCAGAATATATTCTTCTGAAACAGAAAATACCCATGCAAAGCCACCAAATATATTTTAGATGAAATATATTTTAGATGAGTACCTCAGTGACATCGTCCCTTTACCACCCTCAGAAATAAATCCAAGTGATCCTCTAATGACTCTACATATATCTATTTTGTGCTTCTCTGAGGTTAGCATTATTGTTACAGGGCGCCTAGAACCTGGTCTTTGTTTGTTACCACCCTTTTGTTGAAAACATAATAAACAGAGAGGTGCTTTCCCTCGTGGGAGGTGGGAAACCCAGCAAGCAAAAACCCTGCTTCCCTGCCCTGGTGATCAACCTCATAAAACCAAGAGCCTCTCCACTCTCAGAAGTGTGGCTGAGGGCAGGCCTCTCCCCTATTTTGTGAGCCACAGTAAACCTCACTAGCTTGAAACCAGTTACTGGGTCTTCTAAAGTTTGTGTTGCATTAATTGGTAGAAGCCAGATAAAGACCTTTCAGAATCAGTTTAATTTGGCAACCACAGATTAGATTGGGTTTCCCTCTCTATGAGACCCCCTTGTATGCTGGGTGGCACACTTGGATGGGTTGCTGGCCTACCTGGAAGCTTCCTACCTCACAGTGTGAAGGCTAGCAAAGTCCCACTAGACTGAATAGACCAGTTTTTCAGCCAGAGAACCCAATTACTAATGTTTGATGAATGAATGTCTGAGTGAATAAATGAATGACTACCTAGTAAAACAAGATAATGAGATGTCAGGTCACCCAAATCATGATCCAAATCATCTGGCTCCCAAGGGTTCAAGGATGTGTTAGCTAATACAGGATTTTCTTTTGTCTTGGAGTTACTACAGTTGGTGCTATCTGAAACTCAAGATGCTCTGGTTTTGCTGGATTCCTACCTGATACAAAGGCTATAAATTAAAATCTCTGACTCAATGATGCTATGAAAAATCTGAATTAGTCTGGAATATAAACATCAAAAGACACACACAAACCTCCTGGTCAAGACCTGATAATCCCAGGCTGTATTTTCACATGACAAATATTTGACTAATTATCCCCCATTACTCCATAATCTGGACCAGATTTATACTCCCCATTTAGTGACATACCATACCTGTGGGCATTTCAGCAGGTCCTATAAAGCACTTAGAGAATGGAATTGAATTAAACCAGGTAGTTGTTTCAGGCAACTGATTTCTTTCTCATTCTTTATTTCCATGTTTCTAAATGAAATAATCACTTTTGCTATTACACTCACCTCCCTTTGATAATTCCTCACATAATAAGGGCAGTCTTTTGTTCACTTGAATCCAGCACCTAGGACAGTACTTGATATAGTAGATGCTTAAATATTTGTTGAATGAATGAAAATTAGGTCCTCCAATAAAAAGGCCACATATTGACCACATGGAAGTCAGTCTGACTCCTTTTTTTTTCCTCCATTGCCAGATGGTACCCACCACAGCTTGCTTCCTCTGCAAAATGTTCCTTGGCTCTGTTCTTCAAAATCTTGCCTCAAATAAGTTCACCAAGGAAAATTAGCAATCACTAACATATCAAGAAAACTAAGGAAGCAACATGTCCCAACTTGACACTTGTTCAAAATCCAGATGGAAATATGTATTAATTCAAACCAACTTTATAGGAAAGTTGATACTCCTGACACAAAATTCAAGTAATATACATGTTATACACTGGAAATCATGACACCCTATATAGTCAAAGTTTTTATTGATTGATATGTATATATTAGTGAAAACAAAGTCCATGTTGATGAAAAATACATGAGTAATTAAAGTATCTGTTGTGCTGCTTCTCAATGATTGAAACAGTCTAATATTTACCTTTGCATTACCATCATTGAAAATGTTTCCATCTGTCATTCTAATTTATCAAGCTGTAAGAATGTGAATTGCTTTTCAATTTACATAGGATATAAATGATCTCTTCCTGACCATAAATTAGATATAAAGGTAACCTATATTTTCTTTCTTATCTCGAGCGTACTAAAATCTATGTGAGCTATAAAAAAAATCTCCAAAGGCCCCTTCCGAATTTGTCAAAGTATTTCAAACCTTATACAACTTCTTAAGAGCCAGATTTGGGGTGAATATTTTTCCATATGGGAAAGGCCCTGAATAGAGTGAGGTGGGTGAGGCAACTTTCCTTTTTCACCTTAGGCTCCTATATGGCTGTAGGTAAGTGATTAATCGGCTTTCCTGTCCTCCCACTATTAACATTAATGATGGATACCTGAGTCCCACATGCGTGCCTGATGGCAGACACCTGGAGCAGGGTGTGGGCATGCATAGGGACACACCTGGCAGAGATGGCTTATAAGGGTGCATCATGGGAACCAGCAGGAAAGAAGAAGAAAGAGTAGCAGAACAAGAGAAGAGAACAAGACCAGAAGAGAACCCTGGAGAGCCCAGGAAGAGTGAAGATTCGCCAGGGCCTAGGAGGCCTGCCAGCCTCCTGGCCCCCTGGCCCCCCTGTCTGCCGTGTACCTGGTAAAAGCTCAATAAAAGCCTGAAAAGCCACGGAGGCTCCAGGACTCTTCTTTACCCATCTGCTCAGATTACAGAGATCCTGCGCCGTCCCTTCCTGCCCCTGCAATAGCTTAGCACAGAAATATTGTGATCCTCCTTTTATTTAATGGTGGGCAATCTGTGCATCATGGATTTTTTCATCACTTTTCAATATTGCCTTAAAATATTCTGTATGCTGATTAAATGAGATTTTGGGTGCTCTCTTAAACCTAAGGCAAATGCCTCACTTGCCTCACCCTCTCCTGGCCCTGAAGAGAAGTTATAAATATGTTCGAATACAAGAGGAAAATTTATATCTCTAGAGAAAGAATGATTTAAGAGGATTATTTATTCTTTACAACTTAAAAATATGTAGGGCCTCCCTGGTGGTGGTGTATGCATAAATGTGTCTTTAAAAAAAAGGAAAGACCATAGACTAGAGTCTTATGAAGCCTTATGATTCAGGAAGTTTCTTTTAAGTTCAGGAATCATTTCTTAAAACCAAAGCACACAGAAACCAATCTAAAAAAGGCAAAGGTACAGAATTGCCTATCAGGGAGAGGTAACAGGGAATTCCCTTACTTCTTCCCTCTTTCCTTAGGCCATTTTCAAATCTCTGAGCTAATTCTCTTGCCATGTTTTACAACAGGCTATACCTCT
Organism: Talpa occidentalis; assembly: GCF_014898055.3. Classification (NCBI taxonomy): domain Eukaryota; kingdom Metazoa; phylum Chordata; class Mammalia; order Eulipotyphla; family Talpidae; genus Talpa; species Talpa occidentalis. The sequence continues at coordinate 35,238 of NW_023603085.1, forward strand.
AGGGTCTATGAATTGATCTAGTTCTAGATGCTGAAGCAGCAAAAAAGAACTAAGAACTGGGTTCTCTCTTTTCTCCTCCCGCTCCCAGCAGCCTTCTTCCTCTAAAATGAGTAGTTCTGGGTAGGGGAAGCTATATTTAGTCTCCAGATTTCCTGGTCTCCATCTGCTCTCAATTTTCTTGGAAAGGTTCAATGGGTCATTAAATCTTTTGCTTACCCTCAGGAAGCCTCCAACCCATTCACAACAAAACACAGTGACCTTCCAGCAGTACTTGCATTTCTTTTTTTTTTTTTAAGATTTATTTATTTATACAAGCACTGGCATAGTCAGAAGCGCGGGAGGGTGAGAGAATTCACCAGAGCCAGAGCAGGAACAGAAAGGCAGAGTGACGAAATATACTGCTGAGGGAGCAGCGGGCAGCAGGAGAGGTCTGCGCGCCATGTGGGACCCTCGCCGGTGGCCGGGGAGCAGCCAGGGATCGAACCGGCTGCAGAGGCTGCTGGCAGCTTCGGAGCCCACGCTCAACCGCTGCACCACCAGGGGAGGCCCTACTTGCATTTTCAATCAGATCGAAACCTTAGTGTAGGGTAAAGAAAATATCAGGCTTTTCTGCCCTTCCGCCATCAGGATAGATGATGGATCCTCCTGAATGCATGCCTGATGGCGGGCACCTGGAGTAGGGTGTGGGCATAGGTAGATGATTCAGCTGAGCTAAGACTGTGCTTTTTTAAGGGCGGCGTCACGGGGACGCCAGCAGCAGCAGTAGCAGTAGCAGCAGTAGAAGCACAGTAAGCCGAAGCAGAAGCCGAAAGAGAAGCCGAGAAGCAGCAGAAAACCCTGAGAGCCCAGATTGAGTGAAGACTTGCTGGGGGCTGGGGGGCTGGGAGCTGGCAGGCCTCCCAGCCAGCACCCCTGCCTGCCATATGCCTGGTGAACCCCAATAAAAGACCTGCAAAAACCCACTAAGGACTCTGACTCCTCCTTTACCCAGTCTGCATGATCAGAAAACCTGCACTTGCCCAGTCCGGCCTTACACTTAGGAAAAAGGAGGTCTGGCTGCTTGCTGGACATGAGAACCACCAGGGAGACGTGAAATACCTACTGGATGCCAGATTCTCTCCCCAGTTATTTGGATATCATTGGTTTGGGTTGGGCATGGTATATTTTCAGTATTTTTTTAGTCCCCCCAACCCCCGCCACCTGCTGCAGGCATTCCAATGTGTAACAAAATTGAGAGCACTGTAGAGTAATAAAACTATCTCTGGCCAGAGTCAGCTAGGAGGTGGATCATGCAGCCCTAATTACCTAC
>NW_023603086.1:0-8651 GCF_014898055.3 Talpa occidentalis
TCTAATATTCCAAAAATTCAAATCCATTATTTAAAAGTTGCCTTTGCTGCAAAGATAGTCACCCTCAAAATATTTGAACAATTAAAATGCTATAGGAACAAAAATGTACTTGTCTTCCCCAGGTGTTGTGTTTACACTTATTTGAATGCATAAATTTAAATATTTAAATGTTTTAATCCTATTTTTCTTTTATAAACATCTCACTATACAGTGTTGTAATGTCTACCCCCCAGGATTTTTGGAAGAGTTAAAATAGAGAGCCAATAAACATTAAATATGCTTAGAGTTTTAAAAGTATTCAATAAATGTTACTTATTCCTATAGTTAACCCATTTTCTCATAAAAAAAAAAAACAGCTTGCTCAGAATTTAACCTCCCATAATAGTCTGGTACCAGATTTATTTTTTTTTAAGTATTGTTTAATATCATACACTTTTAAAGCACAATACTGCTAGCATAAAATATCCCACTGCCATATAAATGTATTTAATTTCACCTTAGGATACATTAAACATTTGTAATGTTAAAGTTAATGGATTTTGAGAAAGTATTAAATTTGTATTAAAAGCACAACTTTGAGACTATATAAATGAATGCTCTAAAATATGGTGAAGTTATAAAATGAGTATTGGGAATTTTTATAGATTTCTCATTGTATGTTTGACATGTGGAATTTGTATGCTATGTTCATGTGGGATAAGGCATAAGAAGCAAAGTATTTAATGTCTGTGAGCTACAGAGTAACCTTATAAGGAATAAGTAGGTAAGAATTTAGTTATAAGATTAGTTATTATAATCGCCAAAAATCTACCCTTTCAAAAGTCTTTCTTGGGCTCATTTTGTGTTTGTGTTTTATGTGACACAAACACTAAAAGCACCAGATCAGTGAAGTGGGGAAGATGAACTTTCTGGAAAGTGAGTGTGCTACGTGAGTGGTACCACTAGAAAATGGACATAGGTTTTATACAGAAAAATATTTACTACATATCAGAAACAGATTGTAATGTCATTTATTATAAAACAAATGAACATATGCTGTGTCTTTTTTTTATTTTTAGAAGCTATATAAAAAGATTTAAGTGAGAGTAATTAATTGAAATAATAATGTTAATCATTTAATGCTTATTTTTTAAAGCCTAATGAGTTTTTAGTGTTTTAAAAATAGAATTAATAATAATGATAGTCTTCCCAGTATATCAAATCCATAAATAATGGTTGCAATCTCTTAATGAGGGATTACAATTTATACATAAAATATATGCATTTTGTAAAAATTACCTTATTTTCATAAAATGAAAGAAAAATACCCTCCAACCAAGTTTTCACCTGATTGAACTAAAGTTTATTCTATTAACAAGAAAATGTAAGAATGTTTTAAGATCTGGGTACATGGCAAGATATGTTTCTTATAATGGCAATAGCATTCCCAAACCCCCAAATAACCTGTTAGCTCTGCTCAACCCTAGCATGTTGGCTAGGAGTCCACTAGTATTTTATTCATCACTTTTTTATTTTGATTGGCCTCCCTTACCACAAAGACCATCTTCCTCATCTTCGCTTTCCCAGTCTTTACATGGAGAAGGAGGTCCATGATCATTGTTTGTTGAATAAACAAATGTTTTGCTGCCAGATAGTCTTGCATCAAAATTGCTTCTGTCTAATTTTCATCTCCCACTGTAAATTATCTGTCAGACAGTAATAACATGTTTTAAAGCTCAGCTGAAAAACTCAAAATCAAGGGGATGTGTGTGTGTCTTATTTCCTGGATTTGGTAATACTATGAGGTTACTCTTTAATGGCTCTGTAGAATGTGGAATATTTTAGAGCTTAAAGTGATTGGCTGAGATATTAAGCTGCTTTGCCAGCTGTTCAAAAAGTGGATTGCTCCCAGCATATAAATAACTACTGTTATGTCTCTATAAAATTCTAGACCTTGAATGGCATATTTGATTAGAGTGAAATGAAAGAGAAAGAATTGTTATAAACAAGAAGCTGAGATTAAAAAGGTGTATTCAGTAACTACCCATGGTGAGTTAAAATAGTCTTTCTAAGAGTAGACATAGAAAATTAAATAAAATACTTGCAATCTTAAAGGAACAAAAACATAGACCTCAGAGGAGTTTAATCATACTCATAGTAATCTCACACTTTTATTCCTTCAGGAGCAGTTTATTGCGAAGGAGAGTCAATTGCATGTCATTTTACAATTTCTAACCCATTATATGAATGCAACATGGTTAGTGTCTACTAATGTGATATTTATTAAGAGATATTTGTATATGACCTTTTGTTAATAATAATTACTGTTAAAGATGCATTATATATGAACAGTAATATCTTGCCCATATGTGAGCATAAAATCTTCCATTTTTGGTTTAAGTATCAAGAGTGAGTGCTTTCTCAATGTCGCTCATCCCCTACCTGATATAACCCATCTTCACATACAACTGATGTTACTAAGTCATTCATTATGTAAAGTTGTAATCATGAATATCCAGCTTCCTTTTTTTTTTTTTTTTTTTTTTTGTGGGACCCTCGCCGGTGTCCGGGAAACGAACCGATGCTGCAGAGGCTGCGGGCAGCCTCACAGCCCAGCGCTCAACCGCTGTGCCACCAGTCCAGCTTCCTTAATTGAGATGGTGACAATTATCTGACTGTACGGATCTAATATAGGGAAAGTGGTTGATCATAATGAAAATGGTGGAGGAAAAAGAGGGAAAATATCTTGAAATCAATCTATTATTGCAAACCAGCAAGTGCTTATTGAACACTGAACTTGGGTGCCCAGCTCTATATTAGATCCTGAACATACAACCAAATACACGAATAGAGTCTCCTTTCAATAAACTCAGCAAGACAGCATAAAAGCCTGCAATGCAGATTAGTGCAAGCAACATCCTGAGGGAGTACTCATAATTTGATGACCTAAGGTTCAATAGCAACATCAATGGCAGGAGGTAAGAGATTGATGGTAACAAATCCAGTTAAAGTTCTAAAATTTTTGAGGAAAAGAACAGGCTGGTGGTATGTTGCTTAGCAAGTCACTCAGTCTTGTGGTTATAACTTCATCATCACTTGTGCCAGGCTGATGGTCACCTGGGGACCACAGCAAGCAGGAGGCCATCTGTGCCAGGGGCACTGACAGCAGCCAATGGAAGGAACTGGGAGGAACCATAGGTAGACTATGGGCTGAAGCCCCATTTACAAGGGAAATGATTCTAGGAGTCATGCTAACACACTGGCCCTTCCTGGGCCTCAAGCTGCTGGTGGGTTATGTTTATGCCATCGAGGCATCCTTGGGGAAGACCATAAATGCAGCTAGACTAATAGTGAGGGATGCCAAGTAGAAATAGATACCAGCCCTGAGCATACAGCTTTTAACCATGCATGAGAAAATCCTTAACATGAGCATGTCCCCAAACACACACAGTCTTTATGATACATTTGCTGTTACTTCTAGCCACACCCTTCAAACCCCATCATTGGTGCCTATCAGAGTAAAACTATAATAGACCTATCAGTTGCCTTAGTTGCAACCTCTTGTGTCCATTTGATTTGTTATCTTGGCTTTGGGAATCTGTTCTCTCCTGCTTGCCAGGACTTGTCTGCCCTGATGTGCTCTGACCTCTGGGTCATGCATGTTTCATCATTAAATGATAACATATCCTTCTAGATGATTGTTGATTCTGGCCCAATTTTCCTTATCCCTGGTTCTTTGGTCTTAGCAGCTTATGGTACCCCCTATCTTGCCCAGTTCTTGAGATTCTGCCTAGCCAAGCCCTCTACAATCCTCCAGCAACCTTGAGAGTTACAGTGGACTGAATGGGTCCCCTGTAAAAATATCCTTCTAGATGATTGTTGATTCTGGCCCAATTTTCTTATCCCTGGTTCTTTGGTCTTAGCAGCTTATGGTACCCCCTATCTTGCCCAGTTCTTGAGATTCTGCCTAGCCAAGCCCTCTACAATCCTCCAGCAACCTTGAGAGTTACAGTGGACTGAATGGGTCCCCTGTAAAAGTCAAATGTTAAAACCCTAATTCCTGATGTGTTGGTATTTGGAGATGAGACTTTGAGAGATAATCAGATGAGCTCACGAGGGGGTCTTCACCGTGTGAGGATGCAAGAAGGTGGCCATCTTGAAGCCAAGCCAAGGCAGACTCTCACCAGGAACCTAATGACTGGTACCTTGATCTGAGACTTCCAGCTTCCAGAATTGTGAAAACAGATGTGTCGTTTCAGGTGTGCAGTCCACGGCATTGAGTTATTGCAACCCGAGCTGGTTGTAATACAGAAAGGAACTTACACATGAAGAAATCTCAAAGAACATGAACATTTTGTTTCAGAATGCAGTCGATAAAAAATCTACTTATACCAAAAAAAAAAAAAAAAAAAAAAAAAAAAAAACCCTTTCTTTCACAGCACAGGGCCATATTTAAAGCTGGATAATTTGTTATACCCCCATATTAAACATGCCATTACTAAAATGTGATGGTTTAAAATTATCCATTTTTCTGGGGGTAAGATGTTGAACACTACAACCTGAGACATCCTATAATTACATTTTTTTTTAAAATTTTATATGCATGTTCTATCTAGGACTTTCTTTTCCATGACACATATATTTGCATAAAGGAATGTGGAAAGTGACAGCTAAATCTAGGTTGTAGGACTCTGTCTGTTGACTTTCCACACCATTGTATGGTGCTGAGCCCTGGCCATATGTGGCTTCCATTAGTACTTCATAGGGATAATGTTTTTGTCCTATTTTGGGGAACTAGGGATATGCAAGCAGGAAATTAGAAATAAAGGTCTGATTCTCATGTTTCTCTTGTCACCTTGAATGGTTGCTGAAGTAAAAGGCATTTCTCTTGAGTAGCCAAAATGAGACCAGCCAAACTGTTAGCATCATCCTTTGGAAAACTAGGTGGAGACTGGGGCAGCTCCATGAAAGGAGACCAGCAGGGGGCAGCCCTGTGTCCACAGAGGTCAGGAATACAGTGCTGCATTGCCCTGGCCTTTAGGAGACTAAGTCCTAGCTGGTCATATCACTGCAAGTGACAGGGTATTGTATTTTCAAGGAATTATCAAAAAAGACTTTAGATCTCTAGGTTCGACCTATTAAAAAATAGCTTGTGTGAAAAAAAACTTAAAACTATATTATTTTGCCGGTTATTAAGTGAAGTGATGTATAATATCTTGAATCATCGTTGTTAAAAAATTCTTTTTTTAATATTTTTCATCAAAGTATTATAAAATCTAATTTCATACTTTGGTTTTAAGCTGTTATTTCATGTTGAATTAAGGTTTCAGCAGTTTGAAAACAGAGCTATGGATTTGCAGACATACAAATACGGCCGTGGAGCCAATAAGATCCTGTTTCTTTAGATGTATTGTGGCCCAAACTGAAGTCCAATTTCCTCTTATTAAGCAGTTCCTTTGAAAGAAAATGTGAATTCCAACAAATAATTTTGCTATATATTTGTAAATGAACAGAAGTGAAGTTTATGACATTAGGAGTTAATTTAATGGATCTTTGATTGCATGCCTGGTGAGTTATGGCAAAAAATAGAATTTAACATCTTGTAGTAAAAGAGGCATTTATTATCAGAATCGTTGATCTGTCCTGGAGGCCGGTGCTTATCTTCTTTGCCATTTATCAAAATGAGGTTTTCTTTTTATTTCTTCTATTCACATATTTATTCATTTCCTTTTCATTTCTCTTTACTAGATGGTATTTGCAGGTTCTAAAAATCTCAGTTTATTTATTTATTTTTTTCATGTGGAAGTTTAGATGTCCTCCACAAAGTCAGTTGTGGCACAGATTACAGATGTCCAGCTGTACCCTGGACCTGGTGACTCCCCCTCCTCCAGAGAGCACCTCTAGCCCATTTGAGTGAGGATACCTCAGTGGAAGGCTCCCTTAGGAATGAAGGATGTGTCACAGGGCATTAGAAAGCAGTTTCCGAAGCTGATGCCACTTGGAGAAAAAATTTAAAAGTCTGGGAAAATATACTTGCACTTCATTTTCCTTTTAAAGAAAAATAAATATGGAATTAATATAAATTAATATAATATGGAAGAAATAGATTCAGAGCAATGATCAATTATTTGAGTAAAATACCAAAAAGTTCCATGTGGAACAACATTCTTCATTTCTTCTATTGCAAATGGTTGCACACCTATTGATTCACTTGCAGTGTTGGGCTTGAGTCATTAGGTAAAAGCTTTTAAAACACCTTAAGTCTGTATCAGAGCTTCTTTGGCACCACTGATATTAGGGGCTGGCTGGTACTTTGTTGTGGGGCACTGTCCTGTGCTTTGCAGCCTGTTCAACAGCATCTCATGCTCTCACTAACTAGATGTCAATAGCTCCAGCCCTCCGCATCTAGCCATGACAGCTGAATGTCTCCTGGGGGCAATTTTGCCCCCATCCCCCATGAGAACCACTGAATCATATCTCCAGTGCATCTTTGTATCCCAGCTCCTAGCAGTGTTTAGCTCTAGCATTTATTTGCAAATTATCGATTGAATGACTAAAATGAAAGTTGAAACAAGTGTCTCTATGTGTGTAATTATTTTTTATTCCTTTTTGTATGTAGATATATTAATGTATATGAACTTTTCCCTAAAACAGGGAGGGATTTTGATACATATTTTTCTAGAAAATGTTTATTAGTAGTACAATAATTTTAATGTAATTATTAATTCCTATTTCTTCATTAATTATAGCATAGTACATTTTTAATGAAGTGATGTACTTCTATGAATTTCAGAGACATTAATGTCAGTTTCTTTATCATTCTTTGTGAAAATGCTATGTATCTGTCCCTATTAAAGGGAATCATGTGCTTTCCAGAAAGCTTGGTGAAAATATACTGGTCCTTCTGGTCTTGACTAGCCCTCAGGCTTCCCAGGAACACCTGAGGTGTGATGATGGCTTAGTTTTATACCATTATGCAGTGAGATGGTTCTGAGTACTTCCTGGGATTTTGACCATTTTGCAGAAGAAATCTAAGTGGTAAGAGACGTGATCCCTAGATTCTGGCAATGTCCTACCTGACAGGATTACCTTTGTTTGCCTAGAGGCTTCGGTCCATGGACAGATGGATTAAAAATTGTTATTTGCATGGCACTGGGCCCCACTATATCAGTTTATCTTATTTCTGAGGGTCTGGAGATAAAGTGTCGGCCTGATCTCTTGGAAGGTCAGGCAAAAACAGGCAGCCTATGATCACACCCTCTGGAAACCAGAGACTGGCCAGCAATACTCCGTGTGTATTGTTACACATCCTACCTGGAAGGAGGTAGTGCTGTCCAGGACTGCACAGAAGATGGACTACCAGAGGTTCTGCGTTTGGAACTCTCCAGGACTCTGTCTGTTGCATCTCTTTCCTTGACTTATTTTAACTTCTAGATTTTCCCTGACATAAACCATAACCATGAGTTAAAAAAAAATGAGGCAGTGCATAAGATGGGGAAGGATGAAAGAGCCCAGCATCATGCTGAAGCAATCCTCTTCCCTAGATGAGCACTTTCTCACTGGCCACATTCCCCCCCAGGCACAAGCAGGAAACCATCAATATAACCATTTTCAGCACAACTAACAGACAGCACATGCTCTGTCAGCCGCTCTTCTGAGAACTCTGCTCAGTTTGTTATAGGGCAGGGAGAGGGGCAGCCCAAACCCCGCAAACCTGCCTATTCTAAATGGGTTCTGCCATCCGCCGCATCAACACAAAACACATGAGACTAATGGGAAGGATCTTTAATAAAACTAGGAAACAATACAGGTAAGGCAAAGAGTCTAGTTTCTCTAAGTGAAGCACCCAAAGTTACCCGTCCCCTCGTGGGTAAAAGTCCATCCATATGGGATCGGCCCAGAACAGGCCCCAAAAGCCTGCTACAAGTCTAAAGCATCTTCCAGTGGGGACCCACAGAAAAGGGTCACAAACAACCGGACAGCCCGGAAGGAAAAGAGCAAAATCAACATCAATGTAAAGCTGCCATTGTCACCTCCCCACAGGTCTCACCCCCATCTGTGTCACCCAGTCCACGACCAAAAGACAGCGCAGTTTCTTTACGTGTCTCTAGGCTCCATGTGCCTCCTCCAGGTCTCCTGGCTCCATCCTGCTCCTTCCTCAGTCTCTTCTGCAGCTTCTCCTCTTCCTGCTCAGCTCACCCTCCCTTGGGTGGGGCAGGGAACTCCCCCTTTCCTGGGGACCACCCTGTTACAAGTTTACTCATTTATCCTAAGAACAAGGGCACAAGGAAGATAGGATTATTATCCCCATTTCACAGAAATGGAAACTATGGCACAGAGAATGAATATCATTCATTAATATCACTGGGGTACATGCTGCATGCTACATGTTATATATATAATTCAATAGAGTCATATATGACATTCTTCTTCACCCGCAGTTGTATGTATATTTAGCAGGTAGAGGAGATCATTATATACAATATCACATCAGATTTGTTAAATGTTCTGTGTAATGTTGGGCAGACTATTTAACTTCTCTAAACCTATTCTCTCATCTCTAAAACTGGGTCATAATAATGCTTACCTAAGAGGTTGTTGTAAGTACAATGTCTGGTAGATTGTAAATACTTAATAAATGTCATGTAGTGTAATCATAGAATGAGAGGTTA
>NW_023603090.1:0-8630 GCF_014898055.3 Talpa occidentalis
CGTGTTGATTTTGTATCCTGCCACTTTACTGAACTGATTGATGAGTTGAATTAGTTTTTTCTGTGGAGATTTTGGGGTTCTCTATGTATATTATCATATCATGTGCAATAGTGATAGTTTGACTTCTTCTTTTCCTATGTGGATTCCTTGGATGTCTTTCTCTTGTCTTATTGCTCTGGCTAGGACTTCCAGTATTATATTGAAAGCAGTGGTGAGAGTGGACATCCTTGTCTTGTTCCAGATCTTAAATGGAATTGCTTTCAGCTTTTCACCATTGAGAATGATACTGGCTGTTGGCTTGTCATAGATGGCCTTTATGATGTTGAGGTATGTTTCCTTGTATCCCAAGAATTTCAAGGGCTTTTATCATGAATGGGTGTTGCACTTTGTCGAAAGCTTTCTCAGCATCTATTGATATTATCATATGGTTTTTATATTTCTTTTTGTTGATGTGTTGGATAACGTTGATTGATTTTCGGATGTTAAACCATCCTTGTGCCCCTGGAATGAATCCAACTTGGTCGTGGTGAATTATCTTATGGATACATTGTTGGATTCTGATAGCTAAAGTTTTATAGAGGATTTTTTGCATCAGTGTTCATTAGGGAGATTGGCCTATAGTTTTTCCTTTTTTTTGTTGTCCTTATTCGGTTTGGTATTAGTGTAATATTGGCTTCATAGAACGTGTTTGGTATTGTCCCTTCCTTCTCAATTTTTTGGAAGAGTTTGTGAAGGATAGGCACTAATTCGTCTCTGAATGTTTGGTAGAATTCATTTGTAAATCCATCAGGTCCTGGGCTTTTGTTTTTGGGGAGGTTTTTGATTACCATTTCAATTTCGCTGCTTGTAATTGGTCTGTTTAGGTGTTCTATTTCTTCTTTATCTAGCTTTGGGTGATTGTAGAAAAACTCAGACAGTTTTAATAGTTTCCCTAATGCACAGTGAAACTTTATTTGTCCTGTGAGGTTTTTAGTAGTAAACTCTGAACCATTATATTACCTGAGGATAATGAAATATCATACATCTTTCTGGCATGAAACCCTCCCTTGGGAATACTTCATAGGAGTATGCTCCTGTGTAATAGCACTGATGTTTTTCTGACCTCCATTAGTCAAACCTACATTATGGCATTTAAGATTTTTTCTCCATTTAAGGATATTTCTAGAGCTAATTCCGTGTGAGAACTCCACCTATGTCATCGTTTCAAGTACTACCTCTTTGTTTTATCTTAAAATCTTTTCTTTCATCCTTGGATTCATCATTTTATCTAAATATCCCATAAGCAAGTCAAAAACCAATTAACCCAAACTGAATTCAACATTAACTGCACCAGACTCTTCCCTTCCCCAGTCACCATCCTATTGATCTAGACCATCATCTAGAAATGTGATGGCAAAGACAGTGGTTAAGAGCCTGAGTTGAAGCATCACTCTGCTATTTCCTGTCTGTGAGAACTTGAGAAAAAACTTAACCTCTTTTGTGTGACAGGATGATTACAAGAGTACATACCATGCTGATCTGTTGTGGAATAAAACTGTTTAGGACACAGCATTGATTCCACTCTTTTCTAAGTGTGCAACAATGCCATTTTGGTGCCTAATATTTATTGGTCATTCATTAAGCAACTTTTATGAGTACCCTGTGCTAAGCTGGAGAATGAAATTTAGACAAGACAGAGATGCTGTTGTCACTCAACCTTAGTTCCAATTCCAATTACTTACACTAACTCAAAACTGAAAACTTTAAAGCTTGGAATTTTCCTGGTGTTCCAAGCCTCTATGTTTTGCTCATGGTATTGTTTATTATAAATAACGTTGCCTTTATGTTGTGCCTGCTTAGCTCCTCTGCACATCTTTTAGTCCCATTTCCTTCTCTTTCATGGTCAGGGGATTTGCCAGCAAAGTCTTGGTTTAGAGTTCCATGAGGTCTGAAATCTAGGATCATTCTAGCATCTTTTTATTATAATTCAATTCCTTTGGTCACTTCATTGTCCCCAAAAGCTAACTTTGCTTCAGCCATTGTATCCAAATTCCAGTCTGTAGGCTGAAAGATGACAAAAAGGAATAGCTCACACCTTAAAAAAGACATATTTCTCAGAAAGATTCACACATTTTCTGCTTATATCATATTAATCAGCCTAACATCTAACTGCAAAAAAAAAAAAATAAATAAGCTGGAAAATCTGTTCTTGAACTGGCAGCCAAGTACCCAGCTAAAACTTAAGAAGGGGAGAATGCATGTTGGAAGAGCAAAGAGTCTCTGCTGTGGAAAGCATCTTGTCATTGCTATTTTCTTAGATATAACACAGGGTTAGTCTGTATTAACTACTCAATAAACATAGATTAAACTTTACAGAAATAGTAAACTGCTGCATTAGTTATAATCTTGCATATTTCAATATTACATATTTGCTTAATGTTGTTACACCCACAGTATTATATAGCAGATCCGATTACTGTCTCTAGACTGCTGCTAGAGGGAAAGTAGCATCCAATTAGCTAAGTCATTTAGCTTTTATGTGGTTGAAGAGAAACTTACAGTTAGGTATTATGAGTCTAAATATGATTTTTTAATTTCGCTCCACCATAACAACCATGACATGGAAACAGGTGTCTTCTTTTTCCTTAGAATATTCTTTTTCCACTTCTTGCCAGACATCCAGATATCAAAGGGTGTGATTCCAGCCCCTTGACTTGGGGATGCTCAACTCCAGTGGCTGTTCTAGCTCAGCTGCAAGGGTAGACTTGCTAGCTCTAAAAACTTCTTTGTTTATCCCCCAGCTCTAAATACTTCTTTGTTTATCAGTTTACCTGGCAGAGCATGAAATGTAACAAATGTTTAACTGTTTGGGGGGAAGGTAATTATTTCCTTTTACATTTTGTATCTTAAAAATGACATATGGCAACACTTGGTTTTACGGTCACCTTACAACTAATATAAAATGTTTATTAATCATGCCTGAAAAATTACAATTTTCCAAAACTGGTTGTATCAGAAAGCATGGTTAATTATTAACAAAGCTCAGGCAGTGCCATAGTGTTAGATAGAAATTTGTACAACTGTTAGAGAAGTTGGGTATCATCAAATTTTTTAAAGATTTGTTTATTTATGCATACAAGAGCTGGGGTGTAGGCCAGAAGTGCAGGGGGTGAGAGGATTCACCAGAGATAGATTGGGGAACAGAACAGATAGATCTACTGAAATACACTGCTGAGTGGAGCAGTGGGAGAGACAGGAGAAGTCGCCTGCCCCATGTGGGTAGCTCCCCTGGCTGGCCAGGGATCAAACTCATGCGGTGGAGGCTTAGGATAGCTTCACAGTGCTGTGCTTAATCCCTTGCACCACCAGGGAAACCTCAAGGGTATCATCAGATTTTATTTACTTTCCAAACCAATGGCATTTTAATAATATCGTAAAACATGGAATTTTATTGGCTTTTTTAAGATTATAGCTCCCAGAAGTTCCAAATCAGAGATAAATTATCTTTGGTAGAGTAATGGTGTACAGACCATTTGAGTTGTGCATATGATGCTGAAAATAAGTAGTAATCACAAATGAGAGATGAAGTTGGACAGTCAGTGAACAGGGACCACCAAAAGGTCAGCACTACATTAGATGGTGACTTCAGGGCCTCAAAGGAAAATTCAGATGTTCTTCATAGTCTGTCCTAACTATTTTGGATCCAACTCTTTGGAATAGCCATGATTTTGTCTTTTGGATCTTTTCTTTTATTTTTAATATTCACAGATTAACTCAGGAAGGTAAAGAGTGCCATTAAAACACATTGACCTAGATTCATTTGTAGTTTTCATCTACTTATACAAGATGCTATAAATGTGGGTTAGAGGAGATGAAAAGACAGTTGTCTTTCAATGAAATTCCTGTCCACTAAATCTGCATAGTAATTCTCTGTGATGGTTAATTATGTGTGTCGATTTGTCTATCCCATAGTGTTCCCCCATTACCCATGGTTTAGTATCTGGCAAAACATTGGCTTGGATGTTTCTGTGAAGGTATTTTTAAGACGAGATTAGCATTAAAATCAGTAGTCTGTCAGTGAAGCAGATTACCCTCCATGAGATAGATGAGCCTCATCCAATCAGTTGAGGAATTAAGTAGGAAACAGTGGAACTGGAGGAAGAGGGAATTCTACTAACAAACTGCTTTTGGGCTAAAAAAGTCCAACTTGAATCTTTATGTTAAATACTGTGCTACACATTACAGTGATTTGTGGTTTTTCAGAGGGTTTTCACATGAATTTCATTTGTTGTTTATTAAACCTTTTTTTAAAAGATTTATTTATTTATTTATACAAGCACTGGGCAGTCAGAAGCATGGGAGGGTGAGAGAATTCACCAGAGCCAGAGCAGGGAAGAACAACAGGCACTGACGAAGAGCAGGGGGTGGCAGGAGAGGTCTGCATGCCATGTGGGACCCTCACCGGGCTGGGGATCGAACCAGTGCTGCAGAGGCTGCGGGCAGCTTTGCGGCCCAGTGCTCAACTGCTGTGCCCCCAGGGGAGGCCCCTGTTTATTAACCTTTGATGGAAAATTTGGACAAAGTAAAATTAACTCCATTTTATAGATTTGAAAAGTATTGTCCAGGGAATTTATTGCTTATGCAAAATCATCTGTGTAATGATGAAACTGACTATGGTACTAATTTCTCTTTTTTATAACACAGTCATCTTGTCATGCAATATTGCTACATCTTGGGGTGTATAAGCATGTTCAGTCATGGCAGAAGCTGTATATAGATCTATGTCTGTGTATCTGTCTCTATATAGCACATATATGAGTGTTATATCAGAAGAGTATATGTATATGTATGTGTGTATATATATATGTTATATCAAAATAATGCATGTTAGAAAATAAATCTGTGGACCTATTTTAAGAAAAAAAACATTAAAATGTACAAATTACATAGTGGAATGTCATCTCAAGCTCAGAGGAAAGACTAGCTATTTCCAGTGCCCAGTGGGGCAGCCCTGGGTACTTTCTTGCATTTGTTTATGCAGGAGGAGAGGTTATTTTATCTGGTGCTTCAGCCTTATGCTGTTTGTTGGAAGGGACAGAGTCAAACATAGCAATGTTTTGAGGACTTAGATATCATGAAAACTAAGCAATGCTTTATTAAAAATGTAGACTATCATGCTTTTTCAATTATTTACACAATTCAGCAAGCTGTTGATCCTTAACATCAGAAATTAGCACATTGGACCCACTTCTCTCCTTCGAAAAAGTGAACAGATTTATCTTGGCTTGATGAAATTCTGTCATGGGACAATAAAACAAGGCAAACATAAATAATTTAAGCATCATGAATTGTTCCATCAGAAACCAATTTTCCCTAATAGTAATGCCCTCCACTACAACCCTACACTAGGCTTTGACTATAGGTGGAGCAATTACAGGCCTTCCTTGTTTTATTGTACACTTTATTGAGCTTTGCAGATACTGCATATTTATAAATTGAAGGTTTATGATACCTTGTGACAAGCGTCTGTTGGTGTCATTTTTCTAACAGCATGTGCCCACGTGATGTCTCTGTAACATCCAGCTAAGATATGCACAATGTAAGATATGTACATTACTTTTTTAGACATAATATATAATAATTGTCTAAAAATCTTATGTTGTACATATTCTGTATATTGTACTGTAAACATAACTTTCATATGCACTGGGAAAAGAGAAACTTCACGTGACTTGCTTTATTGTGATGTTCACTTTATTGCATGATCTGGAACGGAACCTGACTAATCTCCAAGTATGTCTATAGTTCCTGTAAGTAAGGGATTTTAATGTGAGGGAATCATTTGGAAGTCTGCCCCTTATCTGTTGAGTAGTTATTGATTAGTATATGCAGACAAAAAGGCATATAGACTCACAAATAAAGATTAAAAAAAATTGTGAACTATACCTCAAAGCTTAAAAAAAAACTCAGGTCTTGATTGAACATCAGGGATTATAAGGTAGCTGACATTTGGCATTACACTGACAGGGGGCATGAGGTGACCCACACTGTTTGGTGGTTAGCAGCTGTGAACATCTGTGCTTGATTCATCTCTGCCTTGCCACATCTTTGTCTAGAGAGGTTGCGGGACAAAGAAAGAAAGGTTGCTGGACAAAGAAAAGGAATTCAGTAGTTCACTGCTACACATATGAATGGATATTTGTGCCAATTAATGAAGTATTCATGCTGGAGTGCACTCTATTTTTCACACCACAGGTAAACTGGACAGTGGGTACATTCAAAGTTAACCTTAGTAAGTCAAAATGGTTCCTGGTGATGGCCTGTTTGAAGTTCAGGGACTGTCAAAAGAGTGCTGAAATGCTTTCCTCTAGAGTGTCCTTCATCTGAATAACTGAAAGGAATTTCTGTGTTAAAGACCATTCAGAATCCGTGGTTGTTTGTTAGCAGCCTCCAATATCTTCCATAAATGATATCTTCTAAATCTGTTTGCGTAATTAGGACTCTTTTTATAGCCAAGGTAAAGTGGGCCATTTCTCTCCCTTTGTGATGCTGATAAGCCTCCCACTCAGCTGTTGCCGCTCTATTGTGAATGCACCTCCAAATGGATTTGATTTGAACACAACCTGTCACAGGCAGTTGTGGCAGAGTTATTAGGTGGCAAGTGAATTCTTCCGTTTCTGAAGGAGGACATTTATTGCAGTGGGAAACTCAATGCACCAGGAATGAGGACACCTAGATTCTGCTCTTGGAAGCTGCATGGGGTCCACAGGATGATTCCTGTCTCTGACCTTCTTTTCCTTGTCTATAATTGAAGAAGTTGGTTTAATACTCCCTGGAGTTACCTCCAGCTAAATGTCCTCATGGTTTCTTAGAGGCTTTTCCAGATAAATGTTAACTCCTAGTGTTATAATATGAGGTCTTTTTCAATAACTGAGTGTTAGAAAAAATACAAAATAAAAAAAGAATATGAGATTTTGAAGTTGAGTTTAGAGATTAAGTTTTGGAGCCAACCAAACCTTCATAGGTACTGTCACCGCTACATAGAACTTGTACATTTTGGTATTTTGCAAACTCATTTGTAAAATGGACAAAATAATAGCTCCTTCCCCATGATGCTATTGGGAAGGTTAAATTGTGTGTTGCATTTGAAGTGAGTAGGAAATAGCCAAGCTGAGGGTAATACTAAATTAATATTGCTTATTAAGAGAGGGAGAGAGAAAGATTGGGGATGAAGATTAGTAAATGTTCAAAATGAACTGACACTTTAACCTTCATAGTGAGAAATGAAAAACAATGGAAAAGAATTAATTCCAAGCCTTAAGCTGCAGGTGAGTGTTACCAAACCTCATGCAAAGTATGAGTGTACAAGACAGTTGTCTATTCCTAAGCATATATAATATTTTAGGGTCATATTTCTTTGGACCAAAAGAAAACATGCTCTTTATCTGGCGTCATTAGGGAAGGCTTACATATGAAAATACTTCTCTAAACTTAAAAATGACATAAACCCGAATAATTATTTCACTGAAAAATTATCTCCATGTAAAAATGTGTGTGTCCTTGACAGTTGATAGTGCTTATCAGCTTTACTCTATTCAAACTGTAGAGTTTTATCTTTTAATGAGATCTCTATAGATAAAACTTGGGTGAATATAATTTTTGACTTAATTTTTAAAAATCTAATAAATAACCTAGCCATATATACCATTTTGAATAGGTATTGAAATGACACATTTGTGAATACATTTCCTGAAGTGGCATTTCTGTGGTAAGGATAAATAAATTTTTAGGTTGAACCAACATTTTCCAATTGGCTATTATAGCAGTTGTATGCATTTACCTTCACATCCATACTGTCTAAGAGGGCTTGTCTTGCTAAAGTAATTTGTAGAGCTTTCAGGTAGTTGCTGTTCTGAGGAATAAAAATGAGATCTCATAATTATAATTTATATTTCTTATGTGTAAATTTGTATGCAAGTTTTTGTATGACTATCCTTTTAGATAAAATGTGTCTTTAAAGTCTGTTTCAATTCCTAAGTGCTCAAATATAGTCAGTAAATTAGTCCTATATCTACAGTTATTTGTAGGTATTTTTATTGGCATTTTCCTTTGACTTTCCTTATTTTATTTTGTGTGATGTTCAAGATTTTGATACTTATATAAAGTTATAAGTCTTATATGACTCTGAATTTTGAGTCTTAATTAAAATGACCTTCCCTCTGGAATGTAATTGAAGTATTTCTCCATCAGTATATAGCATTTTATATATACATGAATTTCTAAACCTAACATTTTTATGTAACTATCAGTAATATAAAAATGATCATATATTACATAAAAATCAGTTTTATATATAAATGTCTATTTTAATATAAATATACACATCAGTGTTACATATATTAGAATTGTAGAACTATATAAACTAGTAAATAGTTGTTGTATATATATAAACATAAAATATCATTGGATACTTTTGAATAGCATACATTCAATGCTATTTAAGGAGTTTTAGAAAAATTTAAATATGGATGTAGAAAATGTGGCATTAGGGCCTCCCCAGTGGCGCAGCGGTTGAGCGCTGGGTTGTGAAGCTGCCCGCAGCCTCTGCGGCGCCGGTTCGATCCCCGGCTGCTCCCCAGCCACCGGAGGAG
>NW_023603091.1:0-8629 GCF_014898055.3 Talpa occidentalis
GTCCAGGGCCTCCCCGGTGGCGCAGCGGTTGAGCACTGGGTTGCGAAGCTGCCCGCAGCCTCTGCAGCGCCGGTTCATGCCCCGGCTGCTCCCCGGCCACCGGAGGAGGGTCCCACATGGCGCGCAGACCTCTCCTGCCGCCCGCTGCTCCCCTCAGCAGTGTACTTTGGTCCTTCTGCCTGCTCTGCTCCCCGCTCTGGCTCTGGTGAATTCTCTCACCATCCCACGCTTCTGACTGTACCCAGTGCTTGTATGTATAAATAAATAAACCTTTAAAAAAAAAAAAAAAAAAGAACTGGGGTCCAGGCCAGAGGTGTGGGGGGAGAGAGGGAAAAGATTCACCAGAGAGAGTGGGGAGCAGACAGGTGGATCTACTGAAACACACTGCTGAGGGGAGGAAAGGGTGAGACAGGAGAGGTCTGCTGCACTGTGTGGGTAGCTCCCTGGTCCAATCGACTGGAAATCGTGCTGCAGTGGCTGACAATAGCTTGATAGTGCTGAGATTTTAACCCCTGCGTCACCAGGGAGGCCTATAGAAAAATTGTGTACATGGGGCTATGGGTCCATTCTTTCCTCCAGGGCACCCTGTCCCACACTGTCCCTGGCCCCTGAGCACAGTGAGGCCAGATTGGGAGGCTCCAAGACAGGCGCTGCTGCACCCCTGGCCCTGAAAGCTGGATGGGATCTTACTGGGTAGGGGATGCTTTTCCTAGTAAGGGGTCGCACATGGATAACTTTGGCCCCCAAGCCTACTTGCCAGTCCCAAATTATGAAATGAAGAATCTGAGGTTTTTGAAAGGCCCAGAAGAGAATTGGTGAAGCAGGTGCAGACCTGCTCCTTCAAAGACACCCCCACCTCTGCACACTTGCGCCTGACCCGCTTCATTGTTAATGTGCCTACCTCGCCCTCCCCCACAAAATTCGTCCATTTTAGATGTAATTCAATGATTTTTAGTAAATTTATAGAGCTGAGCAGCCATCACTAACAATGCGGTTTTAGAACAATTCTATAATTGCATTTGCAGTCCTTTCCCATCACCCCCACCCCCAGGCACCCACTAATCTACTTTGTCCCTGCCCCATTTGTTACAATGACTACCTTTCCCTCCACTGAATTGCCTTGACATTTTTGTTGAAAATCAATTAGCCATAAATGTAAGGGTTTCTTTCTAGATTCTCAAGTCTGTTCCATTGGATGTGTGTGTGTATCCATATGCCAGTAGCACAATTTTTTGTTGTTTTTTTTTTGTTTTTTGACTGAAGCTTCATAGTAAGTTTTGAAGGAGGAAAATGTAAGTCCTCTGACTTTGTTCTTTTCCAAAATTATTTTGACCGTTTTTTTCTCTCATGGTAAGCTTGCCAGTTTCTATGAAAAGACTGCTGGGATTTTGAGAGAGAATTGCCATTTTAATAATAGTGCATCATCCAGTACATGGCCATGGAGTCTCGGTTTGCTTAGTCCTGGCTGATTCCCTCCGCCAAGCCGTGGTTTTCACTGCACAGGTCTTGCACTTACAGCATCAGGAAGCTCAGGATCTTGGGGGAGAAGGGTGGGTGTAGGGGGCAGGCATTGCAAAATGAGGGTGAAACACTCCCTTATGAAGTCCCTGAAGAGCAGAGGGGATTTATTTTTATATACCTAAAAATACTCTAGTAAATGGAGATGTCCCCTTATCACAGTAGCATATTTGGGGTCAGAATGGGGGGATTGCAATTGTATGGGGAATATAAAAATAAAAATTAATTAACTAAAAAAAAAAAAAAGAACTCAGTAAACAGATTGGTTACCGTTGTTCTGCTGTCAAGACAGCCACTCAAAAATGCTAAATCCTGCTCGCCCTCTGGTGGCCATGTCTGGCATCATTGCGGGATGGGACCTGTCCAGGAGCTCCTGGTCAGAGACCCCTCCTGAGGGGCTGTGGGGTGGGAAGGAGGGTTGGGAGAACTGGACTGGGAGGTTGTGGGAAGGGGAGGAGGAGTCTGGGGTGGGGGAGGGGCTGCGGCGGGTGCTGAACCCCAGTTGCAGCCAAGAGCCTTCTGTCCTGAAGGGAAGGCGGGACCTTAAAAATGAACATGGCCTCATCCATGTTGCTGCAAATGGCATGAGTGTATCTGTTTTGATTTCTGAGTAATGTTCGATGGTGTATATGGACCACATCTTCTTGATCCAGTCATCTATTTTGGGCATTTGGGTTGTTTCCAAAGCTTAGCTATTGTAAATAGTGCATGGATGGATCCGGAAGGGATCCTGCTCGGTGAAATAAGTCAGAAAGAAAAAGAAAAATACCGGATGGTCTCACTCATAACAGGAATTTAGAAAACCTAACTAAGGGATCGGGAAAAATACTAATTATAATAAAGTAAAAATCAAAATCAACAAGCAACTATAAACCAGACACACTACAGGGGGCGGAGGAGGGAGTAGGATCAAAACAAGGGTGGTGAGAATTGTATGGGGAATATAATCAAGATGAAAATGCATACATTGTGCGAAAATGAAAAATGGTGTAAAAAAATATATAAATAAAAAAAATTTTTTTAAAAGATAAAAAAAAAAAAAAAAGGGTCTCCCCTGGTGGCGCAGCGGTTGAGCGCTGGGCTGCGAAGCCGCCCGCAGCATCTGCAGCGCCGGTTCAATCCCCGTCGCCAGCGAGAGTCCCACATGGCGCGCAGACCTCTCCTGCTGAGCCCGCTGCTCCCCTCAGCAGTGTGTTTCGTGGGTCTGTCTGTTCTGTTCCCCGCTCTAGCTCTGGTGAATTCTCTCACCCTCCCGCACTTCTGACTGTACCCAGTGCTTGTATAAATAAATAAATAAATCTTTAAAAAAAAAAAAAAAAAAACAATGGTGTGGTGAGCAGAAAAGGGTTCCTTCACATCCCAGTCACTGGGAACTGGGAGTGAGAGCTTATGTGGCAAAAGGGGACTTTACAGGCGTGATTAAGGACTCAAAATAAGGAGAGTACTCTGGATTATCTGGGTAGGCCCATGTAATCATGAGGGAAAGAGGGAGACAGGAGAGGAGACCTGAGGACATAAGAGGCTAGAGTGATACAGGAGCTGCAAGCCAAGGAATGCAGGCAAACAGAAGCTGGGAGAGGCAAGGGAACAAGTCTCCTTCAGCACTGCCAAAGGAACACAATCCAAATGACACTTGATCTTACCCCATTGTGTCCCCTCCAAATTCACATGTTGATGCCCCTAATACCTCAGAATTTGCCTGTATTTGGAGATAGGGCCTTTAAAGACGTAGTTAAGAGAAAATGAGGCCATTAGGGTATTCTCTAATCCAATCTGACTGGTGTCCTTCTAAGAACAGGATCTTGGATACAGAGAGACACAGCAGGGGCACGCACGTGCAGAGGAGAGCGTCACTGAGGACACCGGGAGAAAACAGCCACTGGCCTGCAAGCCAAGGAGAGAGGCCTCAGGAGAAACCAACTGAGCTCACACCTTGATCTCAGACTTCCAGTCTCCAGAACAGTGAGAAAATAAGTTTCTGTTGTTTAAGCACTCTCACTGAGTTCTTTTGCTGTATCATTTGGATTTCTGACCTCCAGAACTGGTATAATTAATCTGTACTGCTTTAAGCCACTAAAACTACAGTCATTGTCACAGCAGCCGCAGGCAGTAGCGATCAATCACGTAGATGGGAAAGCAAGCACAGCAGGAATCCCAGCGGGATGTTCAATCTCTGCAAGTGCAGGGGAGAGAGAGCAGCTCAAACTGTCAATGTGGCCCAGCCAGCTGGCCAGCAGGCACCAAATGGCCAGACCACTGGCCGGCATCGTGGGGTCCAGCCTGATGACTCCAGCAGTAGGAAGGGAAGGCTGAAATGTAGGGAGTGTTTCTGATGATGACCCCTGGAATCTGAGCTGCAGAGAGGGGGGTAATACCCCAGTCTCCCACTCCCACCCCAGAGCAACTACATCCCTAAATGTGTATTTACTAATTCCTTATTATTCTACATAGATTTTTAATATCTTTTTTAATCCCTACACATGATAATTAGTTCTGCATCCTGGGACTTTCGAAGAAGTAGCTTCGTGCTCTAAATCTGTAATTTGCTTTTCTTAGTTGACATTATTTTTGACAGAGCCCTAGGAAGTGGTGACATTTGTAAGTCACCCTCGCTGGTGGACAACATTCCACTTTAATGACTGGATACAATTTTCTTCCCCATTCTTGTGTGGACCTTTGTATCATCCCCAGGCTCTGCTGATGTTATCTGCCCTGGACAACTGAGCTGTTTGAGAGCCACTGAGACTTAGATTGTGCCTGAAGTCAGTCCTTCCACCGGATGCAAGCTGATTTCCAAAGTGGCCACGCCGTCTGGGTTCAGGTTGCACATCTTTAGTGTGTGTGCATGTGTGTGTGCAAGTACAAGTGTGTGTGTGAAAAGAGCAAGTGACTCATACGACTACTACTTCTGTACTGATATAAAGAACATTAAACACACAGAAGCAATAGAAAAGGTGGAGTAACTCTGTGGAAGGTGGAGTAGTTCTATGTCTGCCTGTCTCTCAGCCTCGGATGTCAGAGGTAGAAACCAATCCTTTGCTACTGCAGGAACGTCCATTGTCTGGCATTTCCTATCTCCTTTCCTAAAGCCAACCCAGGCACATCCATAGGGAAAGGACACCCACAAAGAGGAGGAGCCTCAGGAAGCTCTAGGACAAAAGAGAAATAGCTGTTTGATTTGGTGAGTATTCTCAATAATCACATGGCCAGCAATAATGTTTTTTTTTAAAGATTTATTTATTTATGCATACAAGAACTGGGGTGTAGACCAGAGTTGCAGGGGGTGGGAGGTGAGAAGATTCACCAGAGACAGAGTGGGGAACAGAACAGGCAGACTGACTGAAATACACTGCTGAGGGATGCAGTGGGAGAGACAGGAGAGGTCTGCTGAGCCATGTGGGTTAACTCTTGCTAGCAGCAGCAGATCTGGGATGGAACTCCTGCCTACTCCTGCCGGGCTGCAGTGGTGGCGGATAGCTTCATAGTGCTGCATCTTAACCCCTTGCGCCACCAGGGAGGCCCAGCAATAATGTTTTAATTGTATGGGGAATATAAAAATAAAAAAAATTATATAGTCTTTCATTGCTTTCTATCATCCATAATCCATCTACCCTCTTTCTTCTTTTCACCCTAGAGTATTGCCAGGTCCTGGAACTATGTTAACTATATGTCTAGTGTGGACATCTGACCTTATGCTTGGTTTTAAAAGGGATGCCTCTAAAGTTTTAAGTTCAGTAGATGTTATAGGGTTTGGTATATAACCTGTAACAAAACAGTAAGTTCCCTTGTAGGTCCAGTTTGCTAATAGGTTTTGTCTATTTTTCTTTCATGCTTTCAGTGGATAGATCAAGTCTGGGTGCTTTGTTTTGCTTTTTTCCTGGTGCTTTAACAACAGTGCACTCTGGTTTTTATGGCATTTGTTTATGTATATTTCTTAAATTTAACAGAATCTATTTTTTCCCTAAATTCTCTCACTCCTGCCACATCTCCCACCTCCACCTGTCCTGAGTGTCACTGGGGAGGCTTTATATTTATTTGTGACAGATGGGCCCACAGTGCGTTCTATTATCCTGGGTTTTATTAAGTAAAGGCATTCTGTTTCTATGAGAACTGAAACAGAAAATCTCAGTATTCAGGATTTCATTTATTAACTCAAAAAGTGGAACATTTTTTCATGACAACTTAATGTACATTTCTTGTTCTGTTCTGCCTTTACAGTTTTCTTTTTTATTTTCCTCTATTGTGCAGTATTTGTTGGCTGTAGAAAATAAAAACGTAGAAAAATATGGCAATCACCTCAAATTCCCAACACTGAGCTGAGTCATGTGACCTGTTTGGCTTTGTAGTCTTTCAGATTCTCCCCAGCTCTCTGTCACACAACTGATTTTTTTTAAAGATTTATTTATTGATGCATACAAGATCTGGGGTACAGGCCAGAGGTGCCAGGGGTGAGAGGATTCACCAGAGACAGAGTGGGGAACAGAACAGGCAGACTGACTGAAATACACTGCTGAGGGGAGCAGCGGATAAGGCAGGAGAGGTCTGCTGCACCATGTTGGTAGCTCCCTGGCCAGGTATCGAACTTGTGCTGCAGTGGCTGTGGATAGCTTCACAGGTTGCGTCTTAACCCTTGTGCCACCAGGGAGGCTCCACACAGCTGATTGTGGAGATATTTCACCTGGCTGTACATACCATCCCCAACAGGAAAGCTTCATTAGTGAGGATTAACTCCATCCCCAAACAAACCCCAAAGAACTACAATGTGAACATGGATAGGACTTTGTTTCTTCACAGGGATGCAGGCTCATAGCTCTTTGCACTGCCATCCTAGAACAGGATGGCCCAGAATTGCTGCTAGAGCTCCAGCCATCACACACATGTTCTAGGCAGCAAAAACAAAGAAGGGTGTATGTTCTCCTTATTTAGGAGAGAACTCAAAAGCCACACCATGTTTTCTGTACTTATCATTGGCTTAAATGTACTCACAGTGACTACACAGAGTTCCACCTGCTAGAGAAGCTGAGAAGAGCCTTTGAGGTGGCACTTGGATGCCCCCATTCCTGATCAATGTGCTTTAACTCAGGAAGAATGGCTCATCTCAGTTCTTCAGAGGATAAAATTGGTACTGGGCCTCCCTGGTGGCACAAGGGGTTAAGACGCAACCTATGAAGCTGTCTCCAGCCACTGCGGCACCAGTTCGATCCCTGGACAAGTAGCTACCCACAGGGCACAGCAGACCTCTCCTGTCTGGCCCTCTGCTTCCCTCAGAGTGTATTTCAGTCAATCTGTCTGTTCTGCTCCCCACTCTGTCTCTGGTGAATCCTCTCATTCCCCACACCTCTGGCCTGTACCCCAATTCTTATATGCATAAATAAATAAATCTTTGGAAAAAAATGGGTACAAAAAAATGTCACTTGCTTGAAATTTATTGGATTATAAATTTTGGTGCTGTGTATTGGAGAATACAGAAGTCCCCTACCCCATTCCTGGTTTTGCTTTCTGTGACTTGTTATCTATGGTCAACCACAATCCAAAAATATTAAATACACTAAGACATCTTGAGGGAGAGCTCATTCCCATAACTTTTATCACAGCAATTATTAGTTGTTCTGTGTTATTATTAGTTGTTGATCTTACTGTGCCTAATTTATAAATTAAAATTTATCATAGGTATGTATAGAAGAAACGTGTGTGTGTATGTGTGTGCGTGTGTGTGTATGTGTGTTCAGAACTATCCGAGGTTTCAGGGGGTCTTAGAACCAATCCCCGCTGATAAGGAAAGACTAGTCTTTTGGGGACATATACTAACATATTTGTCTCTAGACTCCTACTTCTTCAACTGTAAATTGTTAGAGTTATTTCTACTTAAGCCTTATTCTTGATACTACCATACAATTTCTTTCAGATATTAATATCAGGAAATACACTTTGAATAAACCCCCATGTTGCAATACTGGCAAGGAGACATCTGGAGCAGGGGGGCAGCCTTCACTGAAATCTTGATTTTGTTCTCAAATTAAGCTCAGAGATGACAAGACCCCTCCAAAACCAGGCAGACATCTGCATGAGCCTTTGGGATTTTCCACTTTCCATTTCAAATTGGGAGGAATGTCAAAATTCACTTATGACCACTTATATATTTTTTTCAACAAATAACAGTTTATCTTTTCATTCTTCCAATAATGAAAATATTGAGTCTCCTGCTGAGAAGAGAAAAAAAGAGTATGTAAATGCCGAGGCCACTGACCCCTCTTAAGTCACAGGAAACAGAAGGAATCTCAGTGGTTTATGTGGGTACAGAGACCAGAATGGCAAGATAAACTCCCCAAATACTTAAAAAGCTGTTCAATAGAAACTGCCCTACACAGAGGACTATGCAAGACAAGTAAAAATAAGGGGCAGCAGTGGTGTGAGACAGGGTTGTACATGTGAACTTCCTTCCTCTTCTCTTTAGACATGAATTGCCCTTCTAGTTATAAATGCTGACTCCTTTGCCTCTTTCTAGATTTCTCTAGAGAAGCAGTATCTGAGGCACAACCATTCTTCCTCAGATATTATCAGGAAAGAAACAGGTAACTTTGCTTATATATTGGACTGTGTAGGAACTTGTAAGGGAGATGAACTAAACAAAAGAGTGTCTGCTTCTTGTGTCTTCCAAGGCAGCAGAAAGAACTCAGAAACTTTCAACTAGATGGAAGGAACAAAAACCACTATGGAGGTACCAATCCGATCTGCCTCATTAACTCTGTTGTATGGTCTAGCACACCCATAGCAAATTCCAAAAACCTCGTTCTTGAGTAATACAAAGATGGAACTTAGAGAGATGTGAGGAAGGTCATGGCAGGTTGTCAGATTATTTTAAAGTATAGTCTTTTAACAGATCCTGCAAAAGGAAAAAAATAGGGGGCCTCCCTGGTGGCACAAGGGGTTAAACACAGCACTATGAAGCTATCCGCAGCCTCTGCAGCATGAGTTCGATCCCCAGCCAGCTAGCTACCCACATGGCCCAGAATGAATTCTCCTGTCTCGCCCACTGTTCCCCTCAGCAGTGTGTTTCAGTCAGTCTGCCTGTTCTGTTCCCCGCTCTGTCTCTGGTGAATCCTTTCACCCC
>NW_023603092.1:0-8617 GCF_014898055.3 Talpa occidentalis
AGTTCGATCCCCACCCAGGGAGCAACCCACATGGCGCAGCAGACCTCTCCTGTCTCCCCGCTGCTCCCCTCAGCAGTGTCTTCGGTTTGTCTGCCTGTTCTGTTCCCCGCTCTGTCTCCGGTGAATCCTCTCACCCTCCCGTGTATCTGGTCTGTACCCTGGTTCTTCTATAAATAAATAAATAAATAAATCTTTAAAAAAATCATTAATTAGAGTATAAACTGTAGGCAACTGGACTGCTACGTGGGACCCACATGAATATTTAACACAGCACCTGCACCCATGCACAGATAACTCATGTTGAGGCCTGCTTTCAAAGGCTGATTTGCATTCAGAGAAAATGTTGTTCAGAGCAAGAGTTTTAAATTATACTCCGAAAAAATTCTTGCTTCGGTAACAACACAAGTCACACTAGTTGTCGAGAGAATGGTAGCGCACATCAAGGAACATAAACTATAGAATTAGATGAATTATTTAAGGTTAGTTCCTAATTAGGCCTAATAACATCAATAATTAACAATTCCCCAAACCCACAGCAAAGACTTTATTCTTTTCAAAGGGCTTTCTCCTTACTCCCGGGAGACGCTCACGAGCTGGGAGCCGCCGGCGGACAGTCCAGTCCCAGCCAGCCGGGGTGGGGGGGGCCTGTCTGGGCCTCACAACACTTGTGTCCACACTGCCCGGGAGGGCTCATGAAGCCCCGCTGGCAAATGCAGCGCCAGTGGACACCAGCGGCCAAACAACAGCAAGGCCGGCCCCAGCGCCCGCTGCGCTGTGAGGGGTCCTGAGCGGACGGTGGATCATTCCTGGGGAGAGTGGGGCGCTGCTCCCCTTGCCGCAGGGCCAGGAGCTTCCAGGGTGACTGAGAAGGTCCCTGCAACAGGGTCTGGCTGGTGGAGGATGGGGGGGGCAGGGAGGGGAGGATAGAGGAGCGGGGGGACGGGGCAGGAGCCGGAAGACCCACTTGCTCTGGCCCCACGTCCAGAAGATGACACTCAACGGGAGCGCCGGGACAGCCTCGGCCTTGGGCCTGCGCGCGTGGACGGAGGGCGAGGCCATCCGTGGGCGTCCAGACAGCCTCCGCCGGCGCCGCCCGAGGTGGGGAAAGGGCCACGGAGGACGCAAGGAGACGGGGCCCGAGCGGCTCCACGTCGCCCCGTGGACACGCCTCGTGGCTCTGGCCCTGCCCACCCCGGAAGCCCCCGCAGGCCTGAGGAGCTGCATAGCGAGGGGACGCGGGCACTGCTGGGGCAGCAGAGCGGGTCCCCTCACTCCCCTGCAAGGGGCCATCTTGCTGCCTGCCCTCCCGCCATCATGAACACCCGGCGTGAGGGCAACGAGCCGTGGCTGCGGGACTCGGTGAGCGCCAGAGACGACCACAGCACGCGGGAGATGCCTTCGCAACACACAGCATGGAGAAGCCTTTCATCCTCCAGGTCATAACCACGAGAAAATTATTCTCAAAGGATTTCATAGTTTTTGCATTAAATACCTTGCTTACCCCATCCGATGGTTAAGTTTTATATTTTTGCAACCATAATGAACAGCAGCGCTCTGCCGGCAAGGCAGCGCTGCCCATGGTGGCGTCTCATGGTCCCCCGATGAACCTCGCCGCTTGGGGGGCTGTGGCCGGTGGGGGTGGCACAGCAGTGGTGCAGGTGCCCCCCCAGGACAGCGGCAGGTAGCCAGGCGCGGGTCTCCTCTCTTTCCCACCCTGAGCTCCCAGGCGTGGGCCAGCACCGCCCTGGCCTCCAGGCGCACACCCCTGAGGGCCATGCTGCTGCGTCCCTGACCCTGCTGGCCCAGACCAGGGCTCTGGCCTGGCTGCCACTCCTGCCTCCTGGACGCTGGGTCCACAGCTCCGCGCGGGCCCTCATCTAGGGCTCTTGGCCTGCTTCCCGCATCTTTCCATCAGTGTGTCCAGGGCAGCCGCAGGCGGGGGCCAGGCAGGGCCAGGGCAGGCCAGGGTCAAGACAGGGCAGGCCAGAGCCCGACACTCCGCTCCCCTAGCCAGAGCGAGCTGGGGCAGGAGCACGGGCCATGAGACAGAACTTCTGCTGAACACACGAGAAGGGCCTCCCTGGTGGCGCAGCTGTTGGGCGCTGGGCTGCGAAGCTGCCCGCAGCCTCTGCAGCGCCGGTTTGATCCCTGGCCGCCTGCGAGGGTCCCACAGGGCACGCAGACCTCTCCTGCCGCCCACTGCTCCCCTCAGCAGTGTCCTTCGGTCCTTCTGCCTGCTCTGCTCCCCGCTCTGGCTCTGGTGAATTCTCTCACCCTCCCGGGCGTCTGACTGTACCCAGTGCTTGTATAAATAAATAAATAAATAAACAAACAAACAAACAAACAAATAAATAAATAAATAAATAAATCTTAGGAAAAAAGGAAGTTCAGACAAGCCACGCGCTAGTCCATCGCCATTCTTTATATTGTTTTTCTTCAAATCAGTGGACTTAACCCAATGTAGACAATGGCACCAGCACCCTTTCACGGGCAGTGGACAAAACCCTAAACGAAATGGGGACAGAAGGAACTCACACACCTCAGCGTCACAGCCACACTGACAGCCCACAACTGACCACACCACGGGGCTGCAGGGCCCGGCGCGGCCCCTGTGAGGCCGAGGCGGGTCAAGGCGGAGACCCAGGCCCCTTCCCAGAGTCTTCACAGCGATCAGACAAGAAGAAACAGAAGGAACCAGATTGGACCAAGAGGAAACGATCCTCGTCCGCTGAGGACAGTGTGTGCATCAGAAACCGCAGAGATTCCACCAGAACAAAGGGTCAGAAACAACACGCGAGCAGGGAGAAGTGGCCGCAGAGTGACCACAGAAGCCTGTGTCCCTGCGTGCGGGAAAGGAAAGCATGAGAAGCGAGGTCGTGGCACCGGCAGCACCAGCGGCACCGCCCACGCGGGTCAGCGAGGCTTGTCCCTCAGAGGAGCCATCCGGGGCTCCAGGCGCCACCTGCCAGGCTGGCTCCGCCGTCCAGCTGCCGGGAGGCCCTCGCAGCGCCAGCACCGCCTCGGCTGCTCCTTCATTCAAGCTGGCCGAGCACCAGCGGCACAGCCTGGGGCTGCAGCCGGTTGCTCCGCCAGGCCCGGGGGAAGCAGTCGGACACTGTGCCAGGCCCAGGGGCTCCGCGGAGCTGCAGATGCCCCGGAATCGCCAGTGTCACCGGGCTCAGTCAAGTCGGAGACCAACATGGTCAGACTCCCCCGCGCAGATGTGCTAGCTTGTTTGCTCACACAATCTAACTACGTCTGGACCAGAAGTTGCAATTGGCACCAACAACCGCCAAGTCTGGGACGACCCTCTCTCCTTCTAGGGCCCACTGTCTCTGCATGAACCCAACAGCTGAGCTGAACAGGTCGGGGACAGTGGCCTCTGCAGCCTCTGGTTCCCTGACACGGCTCTGCCTGCTGCTGTCTCTCCAGGAACCCTGTGCTGCTCCTGGTCTCTGCTTCCTAGTTGGCGGTAGTTCTAGAGGGTTCCGCTCTCCCTCCTACAGTCACAGCCCACGGTCCCCCGTCAGGGCAGCAGACGAGGCTCTGCCAGCTGCTGAGACACCTGCCCCAGGTACTGACTCTGGAGCCGGGATTGTAGCCACAGGACAACTGCCTCCCACCCCACGGGGGCTGCAGCTGAGCTCAGACTGTTGATTGCCCAAGGGACAAGCACTGCCTGGCAGACGCGGAGACGCTTGGGTGTCTTCATAGGCACAGGCCGCTTCTATGAGCAAAGAAGGTCACGGGATTCAGGAGACCTAGACTGTTCCCTGCTCACTGGACTCTGCACTCATTCCAGGTGCCAAGACCCAGGTCCTTCCAAGTCAGTGACCTCACATCAGTGTTTCTCAGGCTGCGAGTCGGGGATTCCGCGCATACTGTGCCCAGCCGCTCGCAGACGGGAATCTGGGTCTGCGTCTCAGAGATCTGGGCTCGGGGCTACAGGAACTGAGCATCCCTTCCAGGCCAACACACGCAGACTCGGGTGACTTGTGTGGAGCTTGACCCGGGGGTTTGGGCTCTGAACTCGTCCTGATCTCTCACATGGCCTTTTCCAGCACCTTCAGGAGCAACCGGTCACTCTTGTCTTACCAGATGGTTTAATGACAGTGTCCGAGGGCATCAAACAGAGGCACACCGGCCCCTTCATGTGTGTCTCAGCAGGAACACCCAAGGGTGACGCAGTGCATGATTCTGCCACACTCACATGCATCATTGGCGGCCCCGTGCCGCAGGGCTCCTGTCAGTGTAATGAGACGGAGCACGGACCCCAGAAACCCAGAGGCAGCTCAGAAAGCTCATCCGTGCCTCGTTTCCTCCAGAATCAAGCCCAGCAGAAAGTCTGTGTCACACGCCAATGTGGAGAAGGAGACTGGTAGGATGGAGAACCCCCCGCCCCCCCCCCCCCGGCGGAGAACACATGGCCAGCACGTGTGTGCTGTCCACGCAGCAGCTAGAGACTCGGACACACACGTGGAGCATGAAGGGCGTGCCGTGTGGACAGCGGGAGAGGTGGGTGCTACTCTGCAGCAGAGACAAAACAGGCCTCAAAATATTGTCCTAGAGAAAATGGATGTCGCTGAACGGGGATGAAAGGCTACGTCCATCGTGGGACCGAGGGATGAAAAGCGCACACCCAAGAGCCTCAGGACACCAGAAACAGGCCAGTGGGCAGAAGAAAAAACCGCGCCTAGGGCCTCCCCGGTGGCGCAGCGGTTGAGCGCTGGGTTGCGAAGCTGCCCACAGCCTCCGTGGCGCCGGTTCGATCCCCGGCTGCTCCCCGGCCCCGGAGGAGGATCCCACATGGTGCGCAGACCTCTCCTGCCACCCGCTGCTCCCCTCAGCAGTGTGCTTCGGTCCTTCTGCCTGTTCTGCTCCCCGCTCTGGCTCTGGTGAATTCTCTCACCCTCCCGCGCTTCTGACTGTACCCAGTGCATGTATGGACAGAACAAACAAACAAATATAATAAATAAATAAATAAAAGCATGCCTCTATAAAAAAAAAAAAAAAAAAAAACCGCGCCTAAACAGGAGTCCGCTGCCTGCCTGCCTTAGCCGTGGACGGAGCCACACAGCAGCCCAGGAGGAGACAGACAGTGATGTCACCACGAGTCCCCAGACAGACCTTACGTGAGGCCAAAAAAAAGCCCCCAGATGAAATGGATTAAAATTCTGCCCAGTGTGTTCACCGAATGTGACTTACTCATCACTGAAGAACAGAACAGTGTGAAGTCACAAACAGAGAGAAATTAGCCAACACGCTTCAAAGGGCCGAGAGTTGAAAGGGGAAATCAAGAGAGTCAGAAAACCCCGAGATGGGTGAGGGGAAAACCCAAGGCCCAGACGCGTGGACGCGGGAGAGCAGAGCTCAGGCCGAGCTGGAACCCGCCCTGGACGCCGGGTCTGACAGAAGACGCCCCGCCGACGTCCCGTGTACGTCCTGCTGACGTCCCGCTCACGCGGGGAGCCAGGAAGGAGGAGCAGCTCCAGCAAGCAGAAGAGCGAGCCAGAGACCTGCGGGCTGTGGGGCGGGGGCGGGGCACAGCCTCCCAGAGGAGCCCGCGCAGGCCTCTGGGACGCCCCTCAAGCTTGCGTCTGGGACAGAGCCAGGGGAGGGGAGACCCACGCCCGGCCCGACCCACTCTGGGGGCAGACACGGCGCCCCTACAGGGGAGCGGGAAGGCCGGGGGTGCAGCTCGCGCACGGCCCCACACTGGTCTGGTCGCCCCCGCAAACGGCCTGTCCAGGCCAAGAAGCCGGAGCGTGGGCCCAGCCACAGACAGGGGGGGTGAGGGCTAGGAGTCCTTCCGCGGGCGCTGCAGGGAAAACCGCTGACCCTGTCACAACACGGCCAGATTCTGTGGGTTTTCACGCACCATAGCTGATGACTCGTGACGGGAACACGGGCCGCCGCGTTCAGGCCCCGTGCGTGATGCGCCCTCCCCCGCCCCCAGCCACACACTCACCCCTGCCGCTGCAGAAGCCGCTGGTGCCAGGATCACAGCCATCCCCTCAGCCAGGGACGGGGCCTCCACGCACGTCCACTCGGCCGGCACACAAGCCTGAGGTAGACGCGGTCGCTGCACATGGCCCTGTGAGTTGCAGTTGGGCGAGCTTCACGCATAAAGCTGAAGGCAGGCCTGGCCATGAGGGCTGCCCGGTCAGGGAGGAGCCGGAGTCAAGGACGCGGGGCACCAGGGGCATCACAGGACCACAGACACTGTCCACCTCACAGACCCGCTCAGTGAGCGGAGCTGAGCCCACCACACATCTGCGCGTACGAAACGTGTTGTCCTGGAGAAGGGAACTGGGGGGCCGGGGAGACGGGGGGGGGGACCAGGGGAGATGGGAGGAGCGGGGGGGCCAGAAGGACACAGGGGCCACCTGGGGCTGCTTCCCTTCAGTGCCCCTGCTCCTGCTATCCCCGCAAGGCTCAGCCTCCAAACCTTCTGCGGGGCCAGCCGCCCGGCTCGCACTACACGGCGTCCAGACCACCCGCTCTTGCATGAAAGTCATCAAGCGCTTAACAAATTGACTGAGGACAAAAATCAGCACTGGGACACGTCACATCACTCCCCCTGTGACGCGCCAAGCCGGGCCTTGGGCCTCTCGGCTGCAGGTGTGGGGGGTCCGGGAGCCCCCCCATGCCGCCTCAGCACAGTCTGCAGACCCCACAGTCACGCTCGGCGTGGTTCGCGGAGATCCCATCTCTGGCGCTGATGCTACGCAGATAATAACTTGGAAGGAACGGAAGATGCTTATCTGCAGTGGCTGAGATTACCTTTTTAGGGATTCTGCTCCTCTGGGGACGGAGGATGTGAGGATTTGGGAAAAGGAGAAACAGATGCACCAGAATCGGGTGGAATCTGAGCTCCCACCCTGAACGCGCCTGTCCCGTCCCCGCGGCCACTGTGCCCTTCCAGCCGGCCAGGCCCGCAGCATCCCCAGGCAGCCGACCCCACACCGCTCCCGGCACCCTGAGCTGCCAGCAGGACCCAAGTCTCGTGGGTGTCGGTCGCGTCCACCCCATGTCCACTCTGCATCCACCCTGCGTGTCAAGGGGCAGAAAGCCGGGTGCTCTCCAGACAGATGGCGGGGGACCGTGGGGTCACGGTGCCTCCAGGCCCTCCTCGTGTCCTGGCAACGGGTGCCCGCAGCAAGGCTGAGAGCTGATGCCGAGGCCAGGTCTGCCCCAAGGGCCTCTTCTGCGTGTGACCTCGCCACCGACTGACCCCAGACGGTTCCCACAGCTGCAGAAGATGCCAACTCAGCGGCTCGGCTCTCAGCCGAGAGGCCGCGGTCAGTTCTGAGTCACCGTGCGCGAGTCTCCTGCGCGGTGCTGATCCAGCGTCTCCAGAATCTGGGCATCACAGACGCTGACACGGGCCAGAAGCTGTGAGAAGCCCCTGTCGGGAGCTGAGATCCTGGAGCAAAGGCTCGCCCAGAGCAGAGGCCACGTTTAGTAATTCCTCTCAAGGGGAATGAAACTCGTGGTTTTTTGTCACTGGCAACAGAAAAAGCAGCAACGACACAAGTCATTAGAGGTTTAGTTGCTGCTTTTAAATGAGTTCCCAAAGCCGGTGCTGTACAATTCCACAAGCCAGAACGCACCCGCGCAGGGAGGTTTGTGGTTTCCAAGCCCTTCCTGCGCGGCTCTAGCCAGCCCGGCCTCGCCCGGCGCCGGTTCTTTCCATCTTAACAGTGAGGACGGCAGGACGCTCCACTCTGAGAGACACGCAATGACCGCGATGGTGCTGGAAGCAGAACGCTTAGGATGGCCACGTCCCGGGCGGGCCATTGGGGTGGTGCCGGACACGACGAGGGTCGCCAAGCGGCCCGGGCAGTCTGCGGCAAAGCCTGAGGCCGAGGCAGGCGCGGCGCCAGGGTCAGCAGAGGACACCGGGCCTCGCAGACCCACCTGAGCGCCCTCTGAAAGCCAGAGGTGCCCCCAGAGATGAGGTTCCACAGAGGAATGAGCCCCGAGGAACAGTCGGAAGCCTGACTCCACCGTCCGCAGTCCCGCAGACGCCGCTTTGCCGGCCCGCGTGCGCGCAGGGGGCGTGCGGGAGGGACGTGGCGAGGCCGGCGCTGGCCCGCGCAGAGGACGCGCGTGAGCGGGGCGGGGGCGGCTGAGATGGGGGGCAGCGCTGGCCGCGGCGTGCAGGGCGGCGGGTGTTTACTTCTTTGTTGTGGAGAATAAAGCAAAGAGAAGAGAAGTGACCGTGCTCCGCAGTGAATGAACGTGCACTGCCCGAGGGACGGGCGCTGGTGCGGCCTGGAAGCATCACAGAGATTTTTAAAAATCCCATACGGGCGAACAGTGGCTTGTAACAAGAAATCGCGCACGCAGGCGGCTCGGATCCCGGGCCTAAGACTCTGGGGGAGATGTAGGGCACGGCCCAGGCGCAGGGCGGGGAGGGGTTCCCCCGACCCCAACGCCGAGGAGGCCCGGAACGGCAGGATCGCGTCTGGGCGTCCAAGGGACAGAGGCCGCGCGAGAAGACGCAGAGTGAAATTGTGGAATAAACGTATCGACCGAAGAAACAGATATTGCTGAGATATTAATTCCCTGCTTCTTGTCTCGGTTTTCACAGAGAAAACAAGGGCACATGCTA
>NW_023603095.1:0-8612 GCF_014898055.3 Talpa occidentalis
GGATGGTCATGGGCCACCAAGAAGGCAGTTCAGGTCTATATTTCCATGCTCTGGGATGAAATTGAGGTGCTGTGAGGTGTCCTGGGTGACATCTTTGTCTATATGGGTCCCCGCACCCTTCTTGCAGCCACAATAGAACAAGTTTTTGAACCTGGATTCCTAGCCACAATGACGTTGTAAGAAGGAATAAAGATCTTTTTAATTATCCTTTTAATTGTCTTTTAAATGATCCTGGACTCACGAAGTCCAGGATAATCTGTGAGACCTAACAGTGATAAGAAGAGCAAAAGCATACAGCAGGTTCATTTTGCCATCCACTTTCAACTTCTATTCCATTCTCTGAGTCATTAGCCTAAAGGCAATGGCCACAGTAGCCATGTTTGGGTTGTGTGAATCTTCTTCACACCAGAACAGATTGCCTGAACCTGGCTGAAGAAATGAGCTGTGCCGTTTGGGAGGATCTGTCTTCAAGAACCTGAGCAATAGGTGTATAGGGAAAATGGAAACTTAAAAAGGCAGAATTTGGAGCAATTGAAAGACAGGGGAAGCCATTGTTGATAATGAAAACAGCATGATCAAATCCATGGAGTGACAGGGACTCTCCATCATATTTGGGGGGTCATCAGTTGACCCCTTTGCTGGAAGTGAAAAGTGGTGGAGGGGAGAGGTAGGGAATGGGAATGAGGTATGGCCCACATTGGCAGGTGGGAGGAGACCCTCAGATGCGAGGCTATGTTATGGGAAGATATTAAACTTAAGTATAGGGACTGGGGGCGGGGCAGGAAGTATATTTTCAGAATATTAACCTCATAGCAGTGTGTAGAATGGAGAGAAGTACATGAATCTGGTAACTAATTAATGTCAGACAATAATCATATGCCATAATCACAGTTTGGGCTGCCACTTAAGCTAACACAAAGATTATCATTATACGCAAAACTTGTGTCTCTACTACCTCCTCTATTCTCAAACTGATTGCTGGTTTCTGTTCATTCACCACATATTATTTAGCACATCTTCTGTTCTAGCAGTGTGATTGTCCCTCTGTTCAGTGCTGACAGCTTTCTCTTTGGCGCTGACAGCTTTTTGTTTCTTATAGTTATTTATATGTCTGTCTCCACCACTACAGCACCTCCCTGAGGAATCCAAATTTTCAATTTGAGTCTGTTTCCTAGAGCATGCCTGGACTAAGATTACTGGAGCCAAGGAGATCTCTATCAAAGAAATAGCAACCCTGCCTCCTAGTTCCTGAACCTGGCTTCCAGAGTAGAATCTATTATTAAATAAATATGGTATTAACCAAATCAAACAACTTTTAATGACCCAGAAAAAAAATCAATTCACAGAAAAAAGTAAAGAGAAGAGCAGACAGTGCAGCAACACAGCTCACACCGAAGTCCAGGGAGGGTGGTAGCAAGTGATTTCACAGTTAATCTTGAAAGACTCCCGTGCAATTTCCTGGAGAAGAGTCTCCTGCCCTGCAGACTTTGTTTACATGTGCTCATGGATGATAAAAAGAGCTAGAACTTGTCATTCCTTCTTCCATTCGGTATGGCTAACTCAGTCTCACTCTGTGTCGGGCCACTGTGCTCATCCCTGAGGATGCAGAGATGAGGAGATTCACACCTTGGGGTTGGGGACACAACTAATCCAGTATGGACAGGGGTCTGGCAAAGCCTGGCTCAGGGAAATACTTAGAAAAGAACCATCACTTACAACGTGGGGGAAATAAAGAGGTGTGAAAAGTCTTCCTATAGGATATCAGTTTTGAGTGAGGACTTTTAGGATGAGAAAGTCAGGGGGACTAGCATAAAGGAAGGAGCAACGTAGGCAGGAGGCACAGGGGCACAGAAGGACTTTGGGTTTTTTTTTCTATTTTTTTTAGCAGAGCTGAAAAATATAGGCATTTTGGTTAGAATCGCTATAGGAGATACACTCTCCTCATTACATTGCACATGATTTACATCCCTGCCTGCATCCTGTAGTGACCACCTTAGGGTGGCCCAAACACCTTAGGGTGTAAGATAGAATGGAAGAAGCAGAGGCTGAGAAGTATAGGTAGATTCTTTCCTTCCTTCTTGAAGGATTTATTTTTTTAAGATTTATTTATTTATGCATAGAAGAACCGGGGTGTAGCCAGAAGTGTGTGTGTGTGTGTGTGTGTGTGTGTGTGTGTGTGTGTGAGAGAGAGAGAGAGAGAGAGAGAGAGAGAGAGAGAGAGGATTCACCAGAGACAGAGTGGGGAGAAGAACAGGCAGACTGACTGAAAAACACTGTTGAGGGGAGCAGCCAAGGAGCCAGGAGAGGTCTGCTGCGCCATGTGGGTCAGCTCCCTGGCTGGGATCAAACTTGTGCTGCAGTGACTGCTGACAACTTGATAGTGCTGAGACTTAACCCCTTGCGCCACTAGGGAGGCCCCTTTAAAAATTTATTTTTGGCATTCATTTATGGATTTCAAAGATGTAGCCTCTCTGCCATGCTGCTTGGAAGTGGTTGTAAATGATCTCAGCTGCTACATCCAGGTCATGTACTTTGTCTAATCCTTACATTATGAGATAGAGTTGTTGTACCAACTAATTGGAGGAGGAAACTGAGGCTCAGAGGTCTGGCTCAAAATACTAGTCCCTCCCCATTCTGACATAGTGATGGGGAAGTTTTTGTTGGCATTTCACTATTGATTTTTTTTTTTAAAGATTTATTTATTTATTTATACAAGCACTGGGTACAGTCAGAAGCGCGGGAGGGCGAGAGAACTCACCAGAGCCAGAGTGGGGAGCAGAGCAGGCAGAAGGACCGAGGTACACTGCTGAGGGAGCAGCGGGCGGCAGGAGAGGTCTGCGCGCCATGTGGGACCCTCCTCCGGTGGCCGGGGAGCAGCCGGGGATCGAACCAGCGCTGCAGAGGCCGCGGGCAGGTTCGCAACCCAGCGCTCAACCGCTGCGCCACCGGGGAGGCCCCTTCACTATTGATTTTTAAAAAAGGGAACGTGGTAGCTAAGTGGGGACTGGTTCTTGTCTGTTGCTTTCTATTTCCCATCATCTTTTGGGGGAGATGAGCACCGTGTCCTGTAAGTCTCTGTACTGGGCTGTCACCCATTAGTCAGTGCCTTTGCCTGATGTAAGAGGGCCCAGGCCTTCAGTTCCCATTTGGGGAAATATTATTTTACTGAAAATCACTCACTGCCCCCAACATCTTTAGCCAAGATGTGCTCATTTTCTCGGAGCCAGAATAAACTGGCAAGGTGCTAGAGTCAACGCCGGCTGGGACCTATGTGTGCTTCCGCTGGCGGGGAGAGATAGACCAGGCAGCAGCATCCCCGGCTCAGACTTTCTCCGAGTCTGATTTATTGCTCCCGTCTCTTGCTCTGGCTTTTTGCTAAGATTTCCTTCCAAAATCTTCGCTGCTGATCCAGGATTGTCCATGTGCGTTTTCACTTTGCCACTGTTGACAGAGAGATTTGGGAAAATGCCCTAACACCACCCACTCCTGCACTATCTGCAGGAACCATCTTTAATCTGTCAAAACCCAGATCTGCTCCGAAGCTGCAGAAGGGTAGCTGCTAGCCAAAGCCACTTCCGCCCCTTCCCCTGCCCAGGCCACATGGTGGCTGAACCACTGGCCTCAGAGGCTTGAGGACACAGCCCCGCCTCTTTGAATCCTGACCCAGGTCTCCTAATACTTGCTCCCTGCTCAACTGCATAGGTGCTTTCTTTTGGGGGGCGGGGGGAACAATAATGTTTTCTCAAGAGAACCAGCATAGCCATTTGTTTTGGCTCCATCATATCTATGCAAGGAAATCTCTTGTTTTTAAATTGTTCCTGGAGTCGGAGGGGTTTTTGAGCTCAACCATTTGCCCAGGGCAAAACCCCTTCAATCTAACCTCTCTGAATGTGTTTGCCAAAGTGGGAAAACACTCAAGCAAAATATCTTCCCCAGCATTAGTGAAAGATTTCTTTGAAGGATAGTTAATAAAGATCAGGCATCTCTTTTGGTATAAATGTTAAAAGCTGAGGATGACCTGGCTTTTAAGACACTCAAGTGGCACAAGACTTTCCCCGGGTGGGTTGAAGTTTCTGTGCACACCCAGAGCTCTGGAGCCCCCACTTGGAGAAGAGCTCATTTGTGGGAATGTCTGACTCCCTCTCTCACATAGTTCACATTTTCCTGTCATTGCAATGTCACTCCAGCTGCATTGTACAAAGCTAGTATTTTTATTTTTGACCTCTGAAAAAAATTTTCCCTAGTGCCTAGAGACACTCAAGCTGGACCATGGGTCTTCATGAAAATAATGTATTTCCCCAAATTGCAGGGCATCTAAGACTGGAGTCAGGAGCTACTTGTATCAGCAGCTGTCACTCAATATCTTTTCTTTGGGGTGGTGGGAAGGGCAAGTATGTGTGGTTTGAAAGAATTCTCAAGATGATTCAGATAAATACCATTCCTTACCTATTGAGACTCTGAAGTCTAAATAGAGGCTTGATTATTTGACACTTTGACTAAACTCACAGGACTCTTAATCAGGGCTTCAACTTCAAAGTCTCAATCAGACTATTTAATAGTTTTGATATGGTTTGAATTGGTTATAAAGATGTTTAAACATGACTCTGTTTCACGTTCTTTAGTTTTTCTGGGTTTCTCAAAACTTTTGCACATTCCTAATTTCTGTTCTGTTGGTATTAAATTCCCTGGGATAACCTTGGCAAATTATTAACCATGTGGAGGTTCTTCATCTGAAAAATGGAAAGGATATGAATCTTATAGTGTGGTGAGGATAAGAGGAAGGGTATGTCTGTTGCCTACAAGTTTCAGGGGTACAGCAGGAGAATCAATAGATGACATCTATAACCAAGATGAGGAGAGTGAGAGTCACAACTGGAAGGAAACAGCTCAACTCTTCTTCCAGACACATCCTGATCCCATGGGCAAGGTAGCTTGAGTTTCCCCAAACAGAAAAAAAGGATGATAATCCACCATATATTGAGCTTCCTTGTATCAGACCAGGGGCCACGTGCCTTTGTGTATTCATCAGTAGCCCTCATATAAGTGCTCTGGGGTGGCCCATTAGTCCCATTTTATAGATGGGAAGACTGAGTCTGAAAAGGCAATTAACCTATCAGTAAGGATCCTTGGTGCAAACAAATTGACACAAACAGGAAAATAATTTATGGA
Source organism: Talpa occidentalis (assembly GCF_014898055.3). Lineage (NCBI taxonomy): Eukaryota > Metazoa > Chordata > Mammalia > Eulipotyphla > Talpidae > Talpa > Talpa occidentalis. The sequence continues at coordinate 5,170 of NW_023603095.1, forward strand.
AAGGACACCAGGGAGCCCAGAGAAACACTGGAAAGGCTCAGGGACAGGTTTAAACAATGTCAGGAACAGGGTTGGTTCCAATGCTCTCAGGCCTGTGGCCAAATCCACACTGCAGAACTCTTCACCAATACCACTAAGTCTGGATCTGGGAGCTGTGCCGCCACCACAGTCACTTAGAAACTGGATTTTGCAGCCACTACTGCTGCCACAGAAAGAATTCTGTCTTTATCTTGCTACATGAGTCACCAGCTCCCTCTTCTCCCAGCTCCCTGAGTCTGGAGTGGGCATCTGCTTACCCCAGTTTACATCATATGTCCCTGCCCTGCTTCAAGGGAGGCTGGGGAAATAAGTAATCAGTGTTGGAGGCGGGAATACGCTATTTCAAGGTTTATTTTGTGGGGAATTTCCCAGATGTAGGAAGGGAATCAGACACCAGCGTAGCCCCAAAGCCATTAAATGTTTAAAACATTGAGAAATCTGAATTTGTTACCCAACTGGGCAGACCCAAATCTCCCTTGCTGTGACCTTCCATGGTTGTGTGAAGTCTACTTATTTTCCAAATCAGATACTTACTTGTATTGCCAGACCAGACCTCAGGTTCTTTTCCCCAGCAAATATGTATTTGATTCTATAGGAACATGGGTATTTATAGCTGGCAAAATCCATGTGAATATTGCCCAGACAACCTTTGCTACCCATAAACGTGAGTGGCACTGGGACAGAGGATTCTTGAGAGCACAGTCTTTGACTCATGGAATTATGGGATGTCTGGAAGAAAGGCATTCCTCAGATGGTCTCATGCACCTCTTCATCTGCGGAAGAGAAAAGTACACATAGGACACATTCACTGCTCCTGATGGATTGTGTCAGTCCATAGCCTCACCCCGCCTGGAAGCTCAAAGGATTCTAGGGAAGAGTCTTCAAAAATTGGTCCCATTTCTCTAGAGGGTAATTTGATGATATGCCTCAAAAATGTTTCTTTGAGTCACCAATTCCTCTTTTTTTTTTTTTTTTAAGATATTATTTATTTATTTATACAAGCACTGGGTACAGTCAGAAGTGCAGGAGGGTGAGAGAATTCACCAGAGCCAGAGCGGGGAACAGAACAGGCAGACCAACGAAATACACTGCTGAGGGGAGCAGCGTGGCAGGAGAGGTCTGTGCGCCATGTGGGACCCTCATCGGTGGCCGGGGATCGAACTGGAGCTGCAGAGGCTGTTGGCAGCTTCGCAGCCCAGCGCTCAACTGCTGCGCCACCAGGGGAGGCCCACCAATTCCTCTTTTAGAAAGCAAGTCTGGGTATGCAGACAGAGGTGTGGAGAAAACTTATGGTCCACACCAGGGTAATTTATACTAGAGAAATATTAGTCCTGATTTTTAAAAATACAGACATCCACCTGTATTCATGTTAAAAAAATTTAACAAGAAATATACCAAAATGTCAGTTCTGAGATTATCTCTAGGTAGAGGGATTGCAGTTGATTTTTAAGTGTTATTTTAAAATACTTTCTTGGATCTTTCTACAATACATATGTACTTCTTTTATAATTAGAAAAATAGTACGTATTACTTTTTAAAAATTCTTATAAAAATTACGTATAAAAAATTCTGTCAGATAATACCATCTTCAAAGAAACCAAAGAGAAAAATGTTAAACCCGTTTTCAGGGGGGCAGGGCCGCTCCATCCATCCCTGGGGATCCTCTAGGTGGAGGGCAAATTAAAACCTGAAAGTTTAAAGCCAATTAGTTTGTCTTCATGGGCCCTACATGGGGAAAACTTCAGTCATTTCCCTTGCCTGGCACTCTTGTGGTCAGAGGATGAAATCCAATCATGGGGTCAGTTGGGTTTAAACATTCCAAGGCAAACCAATTTGGCCATTTCTCTGCATTTCCCAAAAGTTCTCTGACTTCCTAGACAGGAATTGTGAGCACAGGGAAAGCTTTATGCTGGTTCCTGCTGCACATCTGGTTTATAGCATGTGCCAGATGGGCTCCCTTTCATCTGGGGAGAGGGGCAGGAGGGGACACAGGAGCCTCTGTGGGTCCAAGGTACTTCCCCAGTGGAGGCTCTAGTTTTTGGTGAAGTGTTTCAAGTTAAGATGTAAGTAAAGCACCTTAGAGTCACAGTGTTCTTTAGCTTTAGGGAAATATGCTTTTTATTAGAGTCTGCTCACCTGACCTTTAGGTTCATTGCTCAGTCCAAAGACATTTGGATAAGCTATTGGTCATTGTCTGACACCAGTGTGTGTTACATGAATATTCATTGAGCATCTGTTATGTGCCCTGAGCTGTGCTCTGCACTAGGGGTACAGCAAGGAACAAGACCGATGTGGTCCTCGTATTTGGAACTGATGTCGACGAGGGCACGTGTGCTGGTGTGTCCTCTTGCACTGGGGACAGCCTGCTGACTTTCTCCCCTCACCAATCCCAGTCTGTTGTTTGGGCTATCCCTATCCTCTGACTGTGCCAGCCACTGCATCACCTTAACCATGCTGGCGTGGAAATGATCTGTAAGCCAACAGCAGTGAAAGGAAGAGGGTGGTTTTATTCAGTGACTGAGAAGAAAATGATGATATGGTTGGCCAATACCAACAAGGGGAGTGGAACAAAAAAAGCAAAGAGAGTGGCCAAAATGTAAGTGCTACTGGATCCAGGTCAGGCTTTGGTGAATCCTCACACTAATGAGGTTCAATCTCTTTTCAGGAACTTCTAGTGGCTCCTTTGCCCACCATATTGTTCTTGAAGGTTCTCCTTTTATTCTCCATTCCTTGCTGAGACACTAGGGAAAGGGAGGCCAGACCCATTCTCTATGGTCCCTAGTTTTCACCAAGCTCCTCTTTTTTTTTTTTTTTGCCCCAAAGGCCTAGGTAATCCTACTGAGGCCCTTTCCTAGATAACCAGCCCAACCGTGGGCCCTAACCAACTCTCATGTCACATCACAGGGCATGTCTCTTTCTCCAGAAACTGAACAGCCAGAAGCCTAACCACGGAAATGCTCACTGTTCTCTTCAAGCAAACACTGTTTACAAAGATTCCAGGACTTCTCAAGAGCTTAAAATGTCATTCCAGTTCTTAAAGTTAGAAGGAATGGTGCAGGAAGGAAATAAAATTAACCCCACGTGGTTCAAATTAGGAGACTTTTGGGAAATGAGCGCTTATAGAGAGTAATCAGGTATGAGGGAACCCACCAGAGAAGTTGCATGACTAGCCATAGTGGGGATCTGTTCCCACCTCTATCCTGAAGTGTCCAAAAGAGCAACCACCTGTGTTGAGAGGCTGGAGCCCTAGAAGAGGGGACTCCTGGGAACCCCTTCTTGGAGGGATGCAATCTCTCCCAGAATTAGGGTGCTAAAGTTGATTAGAAGCAGGGAAGAAATACCAGTGCTTTCTCTCTTCCCACTTGCTGATCTCCAGAGGCCAACGCAAACAGTAGCCAGATAGT
>NW_023603096.1:0-36542 GCF_014898055.3 Talpa occidentalis
CAACAACCTTTGCTGAGAAACTTCAGTAAAGAGTTGATTGAGATTATTATTTCATTATTATTACTAGTCATGTAATGATTTGAGTTTTCATTGTTTCTTCGTTAGTGTGTGATTATAAAAATGGTACAAGTTCATTGTAGAGTTTTCAGAAAGGACAGAGACGTATACACATTTCCAAAGTCTCTTCCAGCCAAGTGATGGACCCCAGTGGCCAGTTCTGGGGATTAATAGTTCAAGGATCTTGCCAACTTGATAGATTAAGAAAAAGGGTGGCATTATTTTCATTTATGTCTCTTTGGTTTCCAGCGATCTTCAACACACATCTCTTAGATGCTTATTTTGATGGCAGAATTAGGAGCCATCTCCCTGTCTTCTGCTGACCTGAAGAATGTAGAAATGACAGTGGCTCAGTCTCCCCTCCAGACTGAGGACCCACAGCTGGAAGCACAACCTTCCCCGGAGATGCTTATGAGGATGGTTGAGGTTGTCACTTCATCCTGATGCCCATGCTCAGCTGTTAGGTGATTGGGGCTGCACCCTGGACCCCAGTGGATTGAATACTCAGTGCTTGGAGTCCTAGGCTCTGGCGCTGGGGAACTCGAATGTCCACAGTACCCTGTGCCCCACAGATCCACCCTCTTTTGGCTCCACCTCCCTGGTAATCAGAAACCTGAGTGGACACTTCCTGTTGCTTGGCCTGGGCCCGCCATGTGCAACGGCAGGTTGTGTCATTACCCACACGAGGCAGATGGAGAGTCCCGGATGCTCCCTAAACCCCCAACCCCCACAAATTGTCTCCGCTAATTTCTCCAGTGCCAGAAGTCCCATGTTAGAAATCTGTGATTTTGGGGGCCTCCCTGGTGGCGCAAGGGGTTGAGACGCAACCTATGAAGCTATCTGCAGCCTCTGCAGTACGAGTTCAATCCCCTGGCTGGCCAGGGAGCTACCCACATGGTGCAGCAGACCTCTCCTGACTCACCCACTGCTCTCCTCAGCAGTGTATTTCAGTCAGTCTGCCTGTTCTGTTCCCTACTGCCTCTGGTGAATCCTCTCACCCCCCCACAACTCTGGCCTGTATCCCAGCTCCTATATGCATAAATAAATAAATCAGTAAAAAAAAAGAAATCTATGATTTTGGGTCTTCAATCAAAATGGGAGAAGATTCAGAGATGATTTAGGAGGACCTTCTTTTAAAATTATAATCTAAGGTTTTTAATATCGATTTCATGAGTGAGTGATCCACAGCAAAGACAGCAGCTCTCATAATACTAAAAATACTGGAATTTTTTTTTTTTTTTTTGTCGAAAAAGCATGAGGAGTGTGGGGCAAAAGGGGAGGAGGAAACAGCAAAGATCTCTGGGTCAGGCATGCACGTGAATGCTTTTCTGCTTTGTCCACTACCTGGGCAGGTTATGAATCTGACTTCCTTGAACTTAAAGTTCATCAGCTCTGAAATGGGGACAACAGTTGCCACCCAGGTCTTGGGAGGACTGTCAATGACATTTAAACTTATCACAGTGCCTGGAACATGTATTTTTTAAGTTACTGGTATATATTTTATACCCTTCATAATTTTTGGAAGCTAGTACTAATGGAGGTAATACCTCGCAAATGGGCAATTCTGTCTGTTTTAAAATTGCTTCTCTGGGGTCAGATTTTGGTTTTTGCCCTGAAATTCCCCCGGAAGTTGATTCTGGGAAGCCTGGGCTGTATTCGCCACCCTCGGCTGGCCGCAGGATTTATTGCTGTGAGAGCAGGGGTTAACATGCAGGACTGTGGGTCACCCAGCTAAGCAGGGCTGTGGTTAACAGCCACCACAAAAACAGAGAAAAGCTGAACCTCAAGAAATCTATCACAGATAATCCAAAAATCTGACGAAAGCTTTTTTAATTTTAATAGGTATGTAATTTTTGAATAAACACAAGAGTGAGATGCACCCCAAACTTTTCAGCGCTCAAGGCCTCTATCTGAATCCAGCCGTGAATAGCTCGGCGTAAAGAGTTCTTTATGTGTCACATTTCTCTAGATTTAAGACAGCTCTCATGTCAGCTTCCCTGCTGGGTGCTAAGATTCTGCAAGGCTAAGGGAGCACAGGAAGTGCCTGCCCTTCGCTCCTCCCAGGCTTTGACAGTGACCCCAGTTTAGCATAGTCCAACACTTGATTTTAAAAAATCGTTGTAACATCTTTTATTAATAAGAAATTGAGTACAGGAAAATATAGAGAATAATATAACAAGCACCCATATAGTCATGACTGAGAATTAATGATACTGAACTTTGTGAACCTTCTGCCATATTTATTTCAAATCTTCTTTCTTTTTAAAATAAATGAAACATAAACAGCCCTTGGTTTTTTTGCCCTTGGTTTTGCCCTGTCTTGCCTGCTGTTGTTTTTATGTGGGTTAGTTTGATCACCTTAATTCTAGGTAAGCACTTTGAAAAGGGGCTTCTTGCCCCAGTACCTAGCAGTTTCTGGCACATAGTTGATGCTCAGTAAATGTTTGCTGAATAAATGAGTGAATAAAATATCCTTTTTCTTTGTTAGTCTCCTTCACGTCTTCAAACATCTTCTTACCATTGCTATCTAATTGACTAATAACGGACAATTCCTATACCTATCTCAGAAATGGTGTTTAAGTTATAAAATACATTTTACAACTACAGGTTTTTTCTTTCTTTTTGTTGCGATAGATCCAAAGGTATTGCTGGAGAAGGAACACACTTTAATCCTATCTTTCAAAGAGAGCTAGCTGTATGGTATAAAATGGAACAACAAAAAAATCACTGCTGCTTTCCTTCTGCATTTTTCATTTAATTTGTTACACACACCTTTTCATGTCATCAGAATTCCTCCTTAAATATATTGTCATGAATGTCTGCGCAGTAGTCTCTCACTTCCCCAACCATGTGGGGAATCTCTCCTGGGAAGGGACACCAGGGGTCTCACCGTGGGTGGGCTGGGTGGGGAGAGACAGCTGCTAGCTGAGCTGGGAATTGCTTGAATATGCTTGCACACCAGCTAATTTGCAAACTCCCAAGCAGAAACATTGCTTTATTGGCCTGCAGACAGCCTGGTAAATGCTTTTAGTGCAGTTTCTTAGAGTCAGAGGGCCTGGGTTTAGATCTTAGCTTGGCCACTTGTAGACATAGGACCTTGGGCACGTTGCCAAGAGTTTCTCTGAGCTGCAGGCTTCATCATCTTTAAGTGGCGATAATGAGACTTTCCACATTCGGCACTTGTGGGAATGGAGGAGGATTGCAGACACGGGGCCTGATTTGTAGTAGGCGCGCAATAAGTGTTTTCCTTCTGAATAAAACAAATCCAAATTCTCTCTTGCTGATCTCTTGGACAGGAAATTTAATCCCTTCAAATAAATAAGTAGATAAACAAATAAATTTATATTATAGCTGTATTATTTAAAATTAATGCTAGATTTATGTTTATAACACAATTTTATAGAAATATGAATATGTGATATTTATATTATAAATAATATGGAGATATAAATATACATGCAGTTGTATATTTTATACATCAATACATATATAAATGTATGTGCAGGTAGAGACTGAGATGGTCCTGTTGCTGAGGCTTCAGGCTCTGTCCTGGGAGCTGCCCCTATTCCTTTCCTCAGGGTGGGTCCCTATGGCCCATTTCCTGCTTTTCTGTTCATTCATTATGAAGGCTGAGCTCCCCTCTGCCATGGAGAACGGCGGCCATGAGAAGAACACAGCAGTCACTCGGCAGAGCCGGGTTGAGCACCCATATATGCACATTCTGCTATCAGGCCCAAGGGGCATCCTCTGCTTGGAGTCTGGCTGGAAACCAGGCTCAGCAGCTCATGGGGCCACCTCGACTTCCCAGGAGGTGAGCATAGGAGACGGCTCAGCTTCGAGATACTTCTAGTCAGGACTTTGGAGACATCTGAGACATCCTTCCTTGAAGCCGGGAACACATGTCCGGAGACTTGGCTGAGGTCACCTGGCTTATCAGTGGCTCACGTGGGTGGACCAGACGCAGCTCCTGCACACATCACTGTCCATTCCCTCAGCACAGAGGCCATCTCTTAAAAGGCTTTATTTTGAAGTGTTTTATAAGAGTTTTATTTTTGTTTCTTTTAGTCTCTTCTCTCAGGCTGAAGCTCGCCTCATGTGCCAGTTCTTTGATGGCCTGTTCATATTTAAAGACAAGCAGTTCTCTAGAAGGTCTTTGGAGCTCTGTGCAGTGGGCAGTGTCTTACCACAGTAATTCTCACTCAGAACAGCTTTGCCCCGGGGGCACTTGACAATATCTGGAGACATTTTTGATTATTGTAACAGGGGGTGGAAGGTGAGGGCTGAGGTGGGCACAGAGGGTGGAGACCAGGGACGCTGTCCAACATCCCACGATACACAGCACTTTCTCACATCAAAGAATTGTCCAGTTCCAAATGTCAGTGGTGGCAAGTTGAGAAATCCATATGGGGTAATTGGGTGGCACCAGCCCTTTCCTCCATAGCTTTTTCTCTTGACATTTGGTCAAGTTCTCCCCGAGAAACCCATCCCGAGCCAACCTGTGGGGCAGGGTGGTGGGGCCAGCATCCTGAAGCCAGGTGCCACTTTTGGCTGTTTTCAATTTAGTGTCTCTTTGTGCAGGTTTTCCCTGATATTAGAAGTAGAACTTTCTTTTTGGTTATTTTGAGAATGCTCAAAAATTTTCCATATTAATTAATGGTAACAGCCTTCCAAGACCCCAGAAATAACCCTCCAAATTATACTAAATAGTAACATTCTATGTTCAGATAGCGGGGGACACCTATATGAGGAAAACAGTGCAGAGCTCTGGCTCAGCTCCAGAGAACACACCTCCTGACATCTGTGGGGTGGGCAGGCAAGCGAGTGCCGGACTGCCTGGATTAAGGAAGGGGCCCTCTAGTGTGTGTGTGTGTGTGGGGGGGGTGCTGTCTAACTGCTCCTTATATAAACTTAAATCAATCTTCCTACTTTCAGCTCCATTTTGCACTCCAACCTTCAGTGGCCCCCGTGAGCACCAATTTCTGAGCCTTTCTGTGCTGGGCATGGAAAGTAGATTTGCTTCTTATAGACAGTCAGGGTCCCAGTCTGGCCTAAGGCAGTGGCCCACCTGCTTTTTATCTTCAAAACGTTGCCTCTTCTGTTACCCTCGCCTTCAATTTCCCCTTTGCTGTCAATCCAGCCAGGTTTGGGGAGGGAGCAGGATGACCATGTGAGTTGAGTCTGTCATCTTAAGCCAGGAGGAGTATCCTCATGTCTTGGAAACAAGATTGCACTAAGAGCTTTGTAGTGCGTCTGGCCTATGAGGATGGCCACATGCCGAATGAAACTTGTGGTGTCTTCTCCAGGAGCAGGGACTGCGAGTGCAGGCGCTAGGAGGCTGGAAAGCTCTGGGACCTTGATCTTGCTAAGTCTCAGTGCCCCTGTCTGTACAATGTGTGACCTGTCCCAGCCAGGAAAGATGAAATGGGATGGGTGTGGACGTGCAGAGAACACTGCAAAGAGCCATGCCCATTATCACCCTCCTCCTGGTTGGAAGCCACCCTCTTCTGCACTAAGTGCACAGTCGAGGCGTGTGTCACTCAGCAGAGTGACGGATGTGGCTCTGGTAGACGGGCTTAACCCAGCGTGTGAGCGTGAGTACCAACTGCCTCGTTCTCTTGCCAGAGGCCTCCAGTTTGGTTGGCAGAGTGGTGACCAGTTGGCCAATTGGACGGGGCTCTTTAATGTCACGGACGACCCAGCAGTGCAGAGCGGCAGTGACTCCAGCTCCAGGTACAGACCCCAGCAAATGACCAGGGAGGGGGGAGCCGCTGGGGGTTGACCCTACAGCCCCTGCCTCATGGCCCACCCCCAAAGTGACCCCCAGGGAAGAAGCAGACTTGGCTCCAAGCTCATTGTATTTTGTGGTCCTGCCTTGTTGCCTCTGAGGGGACTGAGGGGTGAGGGATAGCACCCAACCACAGCAAAGGAGGGATTCACCGGTCCCTTTCTGGGGCAAAAGGGTGGTGGTTTAGGGAGGGAGTCTGGGTCTCAAGCTCTGTCGCTGATGTGAGGACTTCAGGTGTCAGCCTCAAACTCTGTGGGTGTGTGAGTGGGGGGCAACAGGGGCTGTTGTCAGGCAGGGGCTCCCTGCCCCCTGAAATCCCACTGTGCAGGCAGTCACTGCCCTGCCCACAGGTGAGGAGGACCTTGGCTGGGGACCACTTCCACCCACGATGGCACTGGGGGTTGACATTCACACCATTACATGGTTATTTCTTCTTGATCTGCTGAGTGTTTGGAGCTCAAGTCAGCCATTAAGTACACTGTGTATTCAGTAGGAGCATAGTAAATGTTCACTGGATGAATGAAAACGGAATATTCTCAGTAGGGCCCACATATTACAGGGGGGCACTGTAGGCGATTTTTTTCTGACAAGGCAAGATGTCTTCTTTGCTTGGAATTGGGTGAGGCCGGGACCAGTTCACTAAGAGCTTCCAGGGGATGAGCGTGTTGTTTCATACCTTCATTTTTGCATTTCTAAGTATGGGCCAACTCTGAGAACTGTCACAATGGGAAAGAGGCCTGAGTGTTTGTTGCTGCTAATTTTGACACCAAAATATTAAATTCCCGCAGAGGAGAAGTGGTGTTTTTCAGGGGTTGCCGCCATATATGTTTTATTCAAAACATAGAAAAGTAAAGATGTAGCTCCGTTGTCAGAAACCAGTGCTGTCCACAGACAGGGTGCTGGGGCAGCTGCTAATTTGGTCTGGGGTCAGGGTCTTATTCTGGCCTTTTCGGACCCCGGTCCTTCCCATGTATGTGTGCTGGGGGCCTGGCCAGCTGCTCCGCCTCCGGGGTGCCTCCCAGGGTTGCCCTTTAGATGTTGAGCCTCCAGTGTTGAGCCTTCTGTTGCCTTCTCAGCACCCAGATGGGGATGGCCTGGGTGACTCGGCAGTATCTGCCCCTACCGTGGAGGACTTCTTAAACAACTCACCTGCAAGTTTTGGCTAGAAAATGTGAATCAACTGAGAAAGGAGGGACAGGCTGCTGGGGGACCATTTCTGGGCAGATGCCCCTGGGCAGTGGTGAAACCATCATGCATCTGCTTTTAGCCTTTCCCTCCGCTGGTTGCGTCTGTCTTCCATGCCGAGAGGTTTTTGTTTATTTATTTATTTTTTAAGATTTATTTTTATTTATTTATTTATTTATTTATTTATTTATTTATTTATTTATTTATTTATTTATGCAAGCACTGGGTACAATCAGAAGCACGGGAGGGTGAGAGAATTCACCAGAACCAGAGCGGGGAGCAGAGCAGGCAGAAGGACCAAGGTACACTGCTGAGGGGAGCAGCGTCTGCGCTCCATGTGGGACCCTCCTCTGGTGGCCGAGACTGCAGGCAGCTTCCAGCGCTCAACCGCTGCACCACCCACCGGGGAGGCCCCATGCTGAGAGGTTTTGTCTCTAATTTCTTTGCCTCTCGACCCACCTGTTCTCTTTGTGCCTCCTCCCTGCTACCCTTCCTTGGCCCACTGTCCTCCATCCCTAGTCCCTGCCTCCCCCCTCCCCTTTCTTCCCCGTTCCACCTCCTGCCCCTCCCCCTTTACTGACTCTCTCCCATTGACTCTGCTCGCTTTTCTTTCCCTAATAGTGGGCTGCGTCAGGACCAGGGACATGCTGGCCTCTGTCAGTGTGTTGGGAATTAAGGTGCCCTTTACTCAACGTTGCCACCAATTTGAATTGATTTCCTCCTGGAGAGCTGCCATTTGACCGAGAACTCCCTTAGTCACAGAATAAATGTGATGACCACACATCCCAAAATTTGGGGGGACCATTCCAATATCAAATCCCAATTCCTGATTGACCCCAAATGTACCTACCTGGGTGAGAAACCACAGTAGGTATAGCTGGAGTCTATACATGGAAATAATACCTGGTGTAAGTGAATGGAATGGTGCAGGTTTTTTATTTGGTTGCAGGAGCAGCTTCTGGCCTCTTTAAAATGGGTAGGATGGCTCCTGGCAGCAGGGTTGCGGGCTTGGGGGAGGACCTCACGAGGACACCGGGGAAAGTGCTCTGCAGAGGGAAAGTGCATTATCCCAATTAACAACTCTCGGTGCCTGGCATCTGTGATGAACTTCGTGGTATTATCCAGCTATTGAATAATTCAGTGCATGGCATATTTGCTATCTATAGTCGTGTGGTATATAGACGTGCGGGACAGCCTGCTACCATTTATTATTAACTGGGTTGGAAGGGAAATCAGGAGGCACCCTATATAACCGGAGGGTAACGAGGGGCAGAAAAAAGCAAATGACTCATAAATTGTATGCTCTACTAGGAGCCACAGGAGAAGGAGCAGCTCCAAATAACTGGTCTGGAAAACTCAAAGAGCACCGCAGAGGAAATTCAGGCCAGTAGTGCTCATAAAAACCGTGGGCAGAGCTTCTCATTGGGGGAAATCCAAGCCAGAATGGAAAGTGTGTGAGTTTTAAAATATATACTGACGTATAGCTTTATTAATTCCAAGTCTAGGTCTAAAAGTGTTGTCCATTAAGTGTCCTTAGGGGAACTGCTTTAATGAGCAGATAAGAATAATTTTTGATCGGCTAAGTGGGTACTTTGAACAGGTGGGAAGGTCTTGGAAGACAGGCTCATGTTGAAATGAGGTGCTGATGTTTCTGTCTCCCCCACTAAGATAGCAATGATGGTGCTTCTCCATCTTTGCATTCTCTGCACCCAGCAGGACACCTGGCACGCAGTAGGTGCTGGACAAATGCTGGGTTGCGAAGCTGCCCTCAGCCTCTGCAGCGCCTGCTCCCCGGCCGCCACCGGAGGAGGGTCCCACATGGAGCGCAGACCTCTCCTGCCGCCCGCTGCTCCCCTCAGCAGTGTACCTCGGTCCTTCTGCCTGCTCTGCTCCCCGCTCTGGCTCTGGTGAATTCGCTCACCCTCATGCGCTTCTGACTGTACCCAGTGCTTGTATAAATAAACAAACAAACAAACAAACAAACAAACAAAATGTTCATTGAATAAAAGAATGAATGGAGCAGGGTCATAGTACAGGCCTTTGGTAAGAAAGCAAGTGTCAATGTCCCTGATTTCTCCTTTAGAGATTTATTCCTTTGCCTTCAACCTTGTCTTCTCTCCACACTGTATTTGAAAATTAACCCCAGAAAGGGGAAATACTTGGGAATCAACAGCTCATTCCCAGATTGGGATGATCAGAGATTTTCTCTTGAGCAACCTCAGTAGTGGGGTAGTTTGAGGGTTCTGGGTAGCAGGGTGGGCAAAGGAGACTGGGGAGGAGATGTGGAAAAAGCGGAGGAGTCACTGAAGGCAGATAATCTGTTACTAGCACAGGGAACACGGTGAAGACACGTGATATACTTCTGGAATTACTCGTCTGAGAAATCCCAAACACTTGGAAATCCCAGAAAGGGTCAGAGGGAAGGCGAGAGAAGGAGAGCCCTCATGCTCTGTGACCAACTGCCTGCCTGCCCGGTGACTGCCAGGAGGCCAGGGAGAGGCAGCTGCATCCATGGTGACCTTGGTGCTGCAGGGTGGACAGCCTTGTCATTGCCTCTGGATGCCCCAGCGAAAGGACCCCCAGCCACAGGGGAACTGAGGACAGTGAGGCAGGAGTCCCCTAGGCACTGGCAGACTCAGCCAGGCCCATAGTCACAGCACAAAAGAATTCACTTGGTTTCTGCCAACTGGATCCTGCTCCATATCCAAGTCCTTGTCCTCCCACCATATCTACCTGTTACTCCACCTCCTCCTTGAAGCCTTCCCTGATTGTGCCTTTAACCTTACCTTTTTTTTTTTTTTTTTTTTTATTTATTTATTTATTTATTTTGTTTCGTTTTGTTTTGTTTGTTTATACAAGCACTGGGTACAGTCAGAAGCGCGGGAGGGTGAGAGAATTCACCAGAGCCAGAGCGGGGAGCAGAGCAGGCAGAAGGACCGAAGTACACTGCTGAGGGGAGCAGCGGGCGGCAGGAGAGGTCTGCGCGCCATGTGGGACCCTCCTCCGGTGACTGGGGAGCAGCCTGGGATCGAACCGGCGCCACAGAGGCCGCAGGCAGCCTCGCAACCCAGCGCTCAATGCTGCGCCACCAGGGAGGCCCCTAACCTTACCTTTTGAAAGATGTGTCCGCACGGACGACAGAGATAACTAGCGAGCAAGTACACACCAACCCTTTGTGTTTGCTCCGGTATCCTCCAAATCCCAAGGAGACTTAGGTTCTGAAGAATTGGGCAGAATCCCTACAGATGCAACTTTGGGATCTGCAGACCCTGTAGTTTCAGACACAGTCCGTAGGCGGCCCGGTTGGGTGGTCTCTTTGGCCTCTTCTCCTGACTCTGCACAGCCTTGGCCTTCCTGGTGTTTGGGTACAACTTAAGGAACCCCTCTCCTTGAGATCTAGAACAGAGCTGACCCAGGCTCCTGGCCCCCAAGAGGACTGTTGCCCCCAAGATAGCCTCCTTCTCTTGCTGCTGGGTTTCCTGATTAGAGCGCTAGGGAATTCCCAAGCAGAAGGGTAGCACCGGCCACAAGCGAATGGGTGAGTCCCAGATAACACATGCCCTGACCAGAGATTCCCCACCCCTCAGAAGAGGGAGCCAGCAGGTGTCTGGGCCTGGAGCAGAGCCCTCCTCTCTGGCTTGTGGTCTGCGTGAGTGTCTCTCATGCACTGCACGGGCTGGGGTTTGGAACCATCATACTTAAGAGCTGGAAGGAACTTGACTGAATTCAATTTGGAACTTTATTATGCTATATTGAATTGTTCCCTAATTGTTTCAAGACATCTATAATTAGGTAATAAATTGTGTGGTACAGATGGCAAGCGTGCCGGGAGCTCAGCATCAAAGTCAAAAGCATTTCCGTGGAGGAGCAAGACCTGGCTTGGGTCTCGCCAGGCAATGCCATGGCCCTGGGCTATAGGAGGCCACTGTGTGCCAGGCACTGTGCTGGGCACCGGCCATAACACTGCCTTTAATCCTCACCCTTGAACCTTTGCAGCCAGTAGAGTCTTGTCCCGATTTTAGGAATGGGGAACATTTAAGGAAACTGAGTCACTCCTCGCAGGAGATGGGAGGTAGAGGACACCCATACAGCATGACTCTGGAATCCCTGTGCTAGAGACTGTGCTGGACAGGGATACTGTTTCCTGGGCTGTGGATGGATCATCCAGGGTTGTCCGGGTGTCCTTGGTGTTCATTCTCAGCTTCTCAGACCTTCTATTCCTGCCTCAGCTCCTGTAACTCATGGCCATGCTGATTTAAATAGGTGACCATGTGCATCATCCCTCTCCATGTTATCAGTGCTGCAAGAGGATTTTAAGGTCCTCCCTCTCCCGCAGCCCCTGTGCTTAGTGGTCTCCCAGATTGTTCTCTCTGAAAAAAGCCTCCTCCCACCTGCTCCCGGAGATTCTGCATTCCTAAGAGGAGCCCTTGGGGGAGTGGCTACCTCCCTGCTCAGCTCAGGGAAGGAGCTTTCAAGGTGGGCTTCCAGGTGTGGTGACAGTTGCTGAGGGCGCGCAGCAGTGCGCTGACACCTGAGTGGTGGGTGCAGGCTGGCTGAGCATTATTCTCCCTGGTCAATTTTCACTTCCATGGAAAAGGATCCAAAAAGGGTGGGTGGAGGAGGACGCAGCTCTTGGGCTCCAACCAGCTGGGAAGAATTTGAAGTCAGGTTTGGCAGAATGTTCTGGACTGGGTGCTCACAAAACAAAACAAAGATGGCTCAGCTTCCCCCTCACCTCCCATGCCTCTGACGGCAGGCAGAGGAGGCTGTCTGTGAGGTGCGGCTGTCAGCACCAGGGATTCCTCAGGCGAGGTCATTCCATGAGCTTTCCTGACACCGCCCCCTCCCCAGCTTTGTGACCCATCATTGAGGCTGAGCTGATTCTCTGGGGTGAATGACAGTTTGCACCAACCTTTCTGTACCTCCCTTTCCTCATCTGTGAAACTCTTGCCTTGCTCAGCCACTGGTGGGGTCCCCAGAATGGACCTCCCCGTTAGAACCTGGCCACAGTTTCACCCCCAACTCATGGCCATGTAGGGGCGCTCTTTCTAGAGCCTGGTTTCTAGAACATATGATTGTGGGTCTCTGTCAGGGCTCATCCCCTCTCTACCCCAGCTCAGCCTCCTGGAAGGAAAAGAATGGAAAGAAAAGGGGGCTGGGGTGAGGCTGGGGCTGGAAGGCCCAAGCAGCCACCTGACAATTAACTTAGGGGGCTTAGAAAATAGGGTGCCCTGGGACAGCCTAAATTTTCCACTCCATGTGGTCATGTGTGGCCCACCCTTCCTTCATCAATGACCTTGAAGACGCTGCTGGCCAGTGGGCAGTGGGACTCAAAGAGACTTGCCTGGAAGCTGTTCATACCCCGAGGGCCTCTTCAGAGGACAGACTTCCTCACGTGGGCTGTGAGCTTTCTTCGCGCTCAACAGAGGCTCTAGGTTTGCCTTTTGGAGCCTCATAGAGCTCTCGTCCAGCCCTGCTTCCTCCAGCTTGTTCCTCCACACTTTGGAGAAACCCCATTTTCCCACCTTACCCGGGACCAAATCTTCACACACTCACTATCTTAATCCATTCAAGCTGCTGTATAACAAAATACCACAGACTGCATGGCTTATAAGCAACAGAGATTGGGGCCTCCCTGGTGGTGCAGGGATTAAAGTCTCAGGACTACCAAGCTATTGCCAGCCACCGTGGCATGAGTGCAATCCCGGGCCAGGGAGCTACCCACATGGCACGGCAGACCTCTCCTGTCTTGCCCGCTGCTCCCCTCAGCAGTGTATTTCAGTCAGTCTGCCTGTTCTGTTCCCCACTCTGTCTCTGATGAATCCTCTCACCCCCACACCTCTGGCCTACACCCCAGTTCTTGTATGCATCAATAAATAAAATAAATCTTAAAAAAAAACAGGCAACAGAGATTTAGCTCTCACAGCCCTGGGGGTTAGCAGAGCAAGATGGGGATGCCAGCATTGGTGATGAGAACCTGCTTCCAGTTTGTGCCCTCATGTGGTGGAGTAAGTGAGAGGGAGCCCTCTGGGGTCTTCATTATCAGGGCATGAAACTCATGATCTGTTGCCTCCTAAAGACCCCACCTCCCAGCATCACATTGGGGGTAGATTTTAGCGTATGTATTTTGTGGGGGGACCAAAAAACTTTTGGTTCCCTGCACTTTGTGGCTTCACAGCTGAGACGTCCATGGTCACCGTCTCCAGCATGTCCCCTTCCTGTCTCACCCGCACCAGGGGAGGTCCATCTCCTCAGTCCCCGTTCTGCTCTTGTCAGCCTCATGGATGATCCCCGAGTTGCTAGATCAGTGGGTCTTCTCTGATCGCCTCTTCCTTGACCGCCATTAACAGTGGACAGAGCCGACCCATTTCTCCTGGAAATACTTGGTGCTTGGCTCCTGTGTTTGGGCTTTTGGGGTTTCCCTCCCGGTCCTTCTTGGACCAGCTCTCTCTCTTACCACTGTTGGAACTGACAGTCAGGCATGTTCTCCGGCCTCTTCTCTCCACTGTCTGATTTCTCTCCTGAAGCTCTCACTGAGTCCTTTGTGTTGACTCAGACTGTGTGTCTAGCCCTGAGCTCTGCACTGGGCTGCAGGTGTGTGTACCTGCCGGCTTCCCCGCTGTCTCCTCCCTGATGTCTAAACACCTACAGCACCTTGGTGTCACAGCCAAACCTGCTCACCTCCTGACATGGCTCTGTGACCCTGGTTGTCCAAACTGAAGTCCTAGGAGTTACTGTTGATTTCCCTTTTTTCCTGAATCTTAGCCATTAACATATCCTGCTATAGTTCTATCCCTAACCCTATTTCTGGGTCTCTACCCTCCTGCTTTGTTCCCACTTGGTGCCATCCACCATCTTCTCATGCTGCAATAATCCCCTATCTCCCTAGTCCCCTCTTTTCTCCTGTACCCCCACCACCCCTTCTCTCTCTCTCTCTCTCTCTCTCTCTCTCTCTCTTTACAATCTGTTCTCCTTACAGCAACCAGAGGGAATTTTTACAATCAGATCATGTTATTCCCCAGCTTCAGTAGTCTGACTTTTTGGGCAGCACCCAAGGCCAACATGCCCTGGTACTGCCCACCTCTCTGACCTCTCCCTCTCACTTCCTACACCCTCTCTGTGCTGCCACATGGTTGCTGTCCTGGCAGCTTGCCAGCTCTTTCTATCCTCAGAGCATTGCATTAACTCACTGTGCCCTTTCTGGAAGGCTCTTCCTGCCCATCTGCACAGGACTCCACCCCTCTCATCATGTCCTCTGTTCAGAGAGGCTTCCTTGACCCCCAGCCACCCCTCCACAACCCCTCCAATCCTTTCTCCTTTGCTTTGGTGCAGCTCATGGCCACTTGGCACTCTGTTGAATTAATATCTTGTCTGTCTCTGCTTGTAGAAGCGCCACGAGGGTGAGGATTTTATCTGGCATGGTCATCACTGTATCTTGGCCTAAAGATACCTGGCACACAGTAGTGGATCATAAATCTTCAGCACATCATCCATTGAGGGTTTGCAGACTGGCATGGAGGAGCCGCCCGTAACCCAGTGTAGTGAGCCTAGAGGCAGCCACCAGACACTGTGACTCTGAGGAGGGAGGGCAGGGAAGTTTGAAGAAAGCTGACCCCCAGGCTGACCTCTGAGCCATAAGTAGCTAGAAACTAGGTAGATCCCTGGAAGAAGATTTCTAACAGAGAGACTAATCCAGGGGAGACAAGAAGACGGGTCCTGTCACCGGCTCTGGGATGGAGAGGAGGGTGGGCCGCAAAGGACGTGAAGTGGCGAGACTGAGTGGGAGATGAGGCAGGAAGAGGCCACAAGGTTGCAGCAAGGTTTGGGTGCCCCGGCAGGGTAGGGGTGGTAGGCAGGAAGTGAGGGGAGATGATGAAACCCACCAGGGGCTGGGGAACCACGTGCATGTGGAAGACTGACCACCTGGCAGACCAGGGCTACCTCAGACTTGGAGGTTCCAGGCTGTCGTGCATAATTTTTCGAAGGGAAGCTTTTCTGGCCCAGAAAATAAGGTGGCTGCAAATATGCTTTTGCCAGGAAGGTCCAGCCCTGGATCTGGGCCTGCAGCTCTGCTCGCTGGTGGTGAGGGTGGGGGGATGGAGGAGTAGGTTCCTGCGTTAGTTTTGCCTCTGCCTCCAGCCTTTATGCCCTGCCAGGAATGGCCCTCCGGCAAGGCTCACTCCCGGAGGGGCTTAACCTCAAGGCTATCAACGGTGGCCCTTGGGACCTCAAGCTTTTCAGCTTTCAGTTCTGAAATCTCAAAGCAGCTCTGGGGAGCCACCAATGAGGAACCCGTCACCCAGAGAGGGCTGTGTCTAGCCAGGGGCCCCAGCCAGGCCTCTCCAGCCCCCCGCACGGGCCGTTGTGAACTGTAGTTGTTAACAACCGAGACCTTCTTGCCTCTCATTTGGAAAGACAAGCCAATGCTTTGAGTCCTCAGCTGCAGCTTTCAGGCTCTGATTTCTGTGCCTTTGCTCTGAACGGTGGTGTGCTATCTCGAGACGACAGCTGTTCTGGCTCTAGAAATAGCACCAAGCTCCCTGAAGGGCTGGCAGCTGGGGAGGGGCGAGCCGCTCATGGAGTAAGCCCCGGGATGACCATGCTTGTCAGAGTCAGGGACAGGAAGTCACTGAAGTGACTAAGAACATGGGCTCTGGGCCCTTGGAAGCCCAAGGTACCTTTTCTACAGCACCATTTACTAGTTGAATGACTTTGGGCAAGTTGCTTTCCCTCTTGCAATCTGAGTCTCAGGGATAAAATGGGAAAGCAATGCCTGCCTCCCTGAGCTGTTGGGAGGACTAATGAGACACAATTAGAGAGTCTAATATCAGGTTGCCACATACAGTTTTGCAGGGTGGGCACTGTACAAAGATACTTTGCTGTGGGGTCAGCTGGGGCTGAAATCCTGCTCACTCTCACTGGAGACAAGTCATGTGCCTGGCATGTGGCTTAATTCACTTGGAGAAAAAGGCGTTTTTCCTAATTTGCACAGAGGTGTCATACCCACCCAGTGCAGAATAAACTACTCTGTGGTTCTCGAAGTCTCGGTACCAGCCTTGACAGGAGCCCAGGGCTTCAGCTTGCTGAGTTGGGGCAGCTTCCCTGCTACTGGGGGCTGGTGGAGGCCTAACTGCCATGCTCCTGCAGTACGGAGGGATCTTCACTGGGCCCCTGTTCTCTTGAACACCACCAGCGCCTGGGGAGGAAGAGCAGCATTAGATAGAAAACTGAATGCATGGGCCTCAGCTTCTACCAGTCAGGGGTTGCCCGGGGTTCAAAGTACCTTGGTTTCCCAAGGAAGATTCCATGGTCCTGAAGACGCTCGGAAAAGGAGACCAGGCTAACAGTCAAGCCCTCTGTGGGGCAGGCTGATGGGAAAAGACTGGCAGGAATGACAGTGCCAGACTCTGCACACCAGCCCCGGGGCAGGCTTAAATGAGGCCACCTCAGCCTCCTGCACAGCTGGAGCCCAAGTCTGCTGGGAGGAGGGAAATTAATGTTCAGGCCATCGCGGTCACCTCTACATTTGTCTTCTCACTTAGTGGAGGCCTTCACCTGCTCATCAGGCAGCCAGGGCTGCCCAGCCCTGCCCCCACTTTCCCCAAGGGCACACAGACAATGGGCAGGACGGATGCTGGCGCCGGCATCTGACTTGGCTGCCGGAAGCTGAGTGGCATCTGAGATGCACCAGCTCCCGATCTGGCTGACTGGGACTATTTATTCCTGTGAGGAGCCCTAATGCGATGCCACCACCCCCTCCCTTTTAGGCTGGGTGGAGATCGTCTTTCTGCCTTGAGAGGGTAGTGGAGTAAAGAAGTTTGGAGACACTATTCGTTCAATCTTCTGTCAGGTGAAGGGGAAACTTAAGTCAGTTGAGGGAGACCCATGACTTAGAATGAAAAGGCTTATATTAGTGATTTCCATAATAAAAGAATCATAATCCCATTCTAGAAAATATAGAAAAGCTTTTTTAAAATCACTCATAATCCCATTGCACAGGAATCAGGTATTAATATTTCATTACAGTTCTTTCCCCTTGCATCCACATATGAATATATAATTCTTTTGGGGTGTCAGTTTTGTGGCTTGCATTGTCCACTTGGTTTTGTCATTGAACATCTTCACTTGTCATCACACAAAAGAATTTACACTGCGTGTGTGATGTCGTGTAATGGTCTGGATAGCAGGGTCCCCATAGCTTCCTTCAGGATGTGGGGAAGCAGAGTCCAGGGTCGCCTGGTATGACAGTGCTTCTAGCCACCTTACTTCCTCCACTCAGGTATCTATAGAGACTAAGATGAAGCAGCACAGCCCTCAAAAGGAAGGAAGCAAGGGACATTTTCCAGATGGGAAAACTGAGGCTTTTTACCCAAATGTTGACAGTTTTGATAACTTCACAGAGGTACCACGTGGAGGGCTGCTGGGGTACCTGTGCTTGCTTGTCATCAGTGTGGTGAGATAATTGTCGTGAAGGAAGAGCTCTGTGTACTCAGATCCCTAGAAACAGGAGGTACACTCCACTGTGTGGGGTCACTAGGGTCAGCCGGGAGGCAGGGGAGTATGGAAAAAGCAGGCAGGAACAGGTAAGGCAGAGTACAGAGGCTCGGGATTGGCTAGTGTGAATGATGTCAGTGGGCTCAGAGGTACAGAGGCTGTCCTAGTTGCCTGGTACCAGGCCCTGGGGTGATTAGAGCTGAGGATATTGGCCTTGAGTGTGAGGCGAGGTGGTGGTGGCAGAGGTAGAGTATGAGCTGTGGATTGATTGTTTTGCACAGGAAGAGTGTGTTCACAGGCCATGAGTCCTGCACTATCTCTAGAAATTGGCTAACCCTGGGAGGGAACAGGCCCCAGATGTCTTCTGCAACACATAGTTAATAGAGTCTGCCACAGAGATGGGTATTCAAGTGCAGCCCCATGTCCAGGAACTCCTTGTGGGCTTGATCTGCAGGGTGAGGAGAGAGGTGTAGTAATAGCAGGAGAAGGAGGATGCCAGCCAGCCCAGATGGTAGAGGCACCTCTTGAGTTATTCATCCCTGACCCAGCTCTGCCATAAGCCAGCTGAGGGGCTGTAAGCTGGGCATCCACTGACAGCTCTTGCCCTTTGACAGCTGGAGAAAGGGGAGAAAAAGAGTGAATATTTCTTGGAAACATCTGTGTGCCAGGCACTGTGCCAGTGGCTTTCCTGAAATTCTCATCAATATCTTAACTCGGCCTGTTGCACATGTGCTGCATTTTTAATTAGTTTTACAGATAAAGAAACTAAGGCTCAGGTTAGTGACTAGCCTAAGGTAGCTAGCTGAAGGGTAGAGAAAGGATGTGAACCTAGTTCCTAAAGTCTCTCCACTTAACAACAGCCAGCAGACACATGACCCAAGACCATTTAGAGTCACAGTGCTGCCCGCTTTGGTATATCAGTGGGGATGCAGGAAAAAGAGAGTCTTAGAGGAAGGTGGTTGAAGGGAGGTGTGACACCTTTAAGACATGACCAAGGATTTACAATAAAGTCATTCCTCCAGCACTTGTGGAGGCAGTGGAGAGGCTGGTGGAAGGGGAGGTGCTGCTTGGTTTTAACTTTCTTTGAAAGTTTCTTCCTCTTGTTTATTGTGGGTCATTGATACATACTATTTTTCTGGCTTGGTCGGTGAGTGGGAAGCAGTGAGGGAAATGTGAGGTTGTATTTTAGTGCTGGGTGGTCCTTTAGCTATTACCTAGTTCACACAGATTATTTTAAGTAGGAGAAAAAGAAGAGGTCCAGAGAGGGGAAGTGATTTACCCTGAGTCACACAGCTGGTTTAGAGGCATATCCAAGAGGTGTCTGCCAGTCCCCCCAACTTCATGAGAACTCTAGGATAAGTCTCCTCCTAATTAACTTCTGCATCATTTGAATCTGGAGCTTTTCTTAGCAGCAGCCTGAGAACATGGCTTCAGGTGACCCAGTGGTTCCAAAGAACTTAGTGCCACTGGTTCTGGTTGCAAATGATGATCTTTGTGATAAGACACCAGACCTCACTTACTATTGTGTGAGTGGAAAGTGATGTCAATTAGAGCTAAGGTCAGGTTTTTTTTTTTTGGTGGCCTCAGGCTGGCCCCTTGTTCTTGGTTGCAGATAACCACTTAGTTAAAGCAGAAAGGGATTTATTAAGAGTACAGCTAACAACATTGCTGACAAGCTGAAGAAAGACCCTCAGCTGAGTTTCCAGGAATGCCTCCCCAAATTGCATTGTGAAATAAAGCCACTGTGAAATCTGCTGCCTCTGATATAATCACAGAAGTGCTGCCATCACTGCAGTTTCCAAGAGCTGTGCCACATTGTGCACCAGCAAAACAACACCTTGAACCTTGTCATTCTTCAACTAGAACATAGCTCCGAATCCAAGTAGCAAATGCTACTGAGTAGTTCAACCACTAGGAACCCTAGCTGCAAGGGAGTCTGGGAAATATAGTTTTTAGCTTTCTTACCTCTGTAGTACAGAGATAACCAAGTCCTTATGTTCAAGATACTGTATTATATAATGCAGTGTAACTTATTTTAATTAAAGATATAATGTTTCTTTGTATCAGAGGGACCCTAGGTGTGGGGGTCAGAGAAGACTTTACAGAGTAGGGGCATTTTACCGGATACTGAAGGATCAATATGAGTTTGCCAGGTGAGAAAGACAGAGAAAGGAGTACCAAATACAAAGAAGACAGAGAGGAAAAAGTGAATGTGACACTTTGGGGATCCTCTGTACCTTGTTCTCATTAACTCTGCTTAAATTCTTTTATGACCCGAGAACAAAGAAGCCATTTATTTTGTGAATAGGAGTCAATTTGTTTTAGTATTTTAAAATATTAAAGTTCTTAAATATATAATTACGATAGTTTGAAATTAGCTACTAAATCATATTAAACTTAGTAATCACTATAAATATAACAAATGTAAAAGTATTAAATGTAATATTATATTTAACAGTTATTTAAAATGAAATATTTTTAAAAGAAACCTATTATTGAGAAAACGTCTTAGTAATTCTGAAACAGCATGTACTTAAGTTTGTGCATATAAGTCAGGCATGTGGGAATACACAGGGAATCACTACCATAAGAGAAGGTTTCTGGCAAGTGCTGGAGGAATGACTTTATTGTAAATCCTTGGTCATGTCTTAAAGGACCCTGGGGTGCCAATCCCACTTCTGATTCTCCAGGTAAGTTGTCATGAGGACACTGACCCCAAGTTCAGGGTGACTTGACCTGCAGGCTTCTCGATTCTCTGGTGTTGATGCTATTATGGGCTCTGACTCCTGCAGCTTAATCTGCCGCAGCCTCTTCTGAACAACCTCCAGAGAGGCCAGGAGGAGAGGTTGTGCCTGGCCTCTGCCTGGGGAGGCCCCCTCCTGCCTCCATGGTTGAGCCCTATGTGAGCCACAGGTACACCTCATTTTATTGCATTTGCTTTATTGTGCCCCATAAATATTGCATTATGTGCATCATATACATTAAATACAAATTGAAGCTTTGTGACAACCCTCTGTTGAACAAGTCTTTTGGCATCTTTTTTCTTCCAGCTTCCACTTTGTGTCTCTGGGTCACATGTAATTAAGGTATACACAGTTTTTTAGACATAGTACTATTGCACACTCACTAGAGTACAGTATAGTGTAAATACAACCTATGCGCTAGAGACCAACATAGTTGTGTGATGTGTTTTTTTGTGATATTTGCTTTGTTGTGGTGGCCTGCAGCCAAATCTAATGCATCCTGAGGTGTGCCTGTACTGTTTTATCTTGGTGAGGACCATATACCCAGCCCTCAGTTGGGGGGTGGGTAATGGAGTTATAGCACGGAGAGTTCTTGAAGTGGTTGTGGGAGGCCACAGGACCCTTTCCAGGGGACACAAGCTGAGTGAACAAGAACAACAACATGGAGGTTCATGGCCAACCCACCACCCACCATCTGTGTGCCTCTGGGCAAGTGAGCTTACTCCCAAGGCCTGTTCCAAATGCTTATGATGCCATCTACCTTGCAGCCTGGTTATGAAGACTCAGTGCCCACATTCATGTCAGGTTCTTGGCCCTGATTTAGCTGGTGGTGAGGGCTCAGCAAGCACTGGCTGCAATTAGTATTGTTATCCTGCATGGAGACACGGATGGACATTGGGCTGCCTGGAGCCAGCTGGTATGGCAAGGGCTTGGGCGCCTGTGCAGTGGGACCTAGACCAAGCCCTGCCCTGCCCTACACTGACAGTGTGACCTGGAGTTCCTAGTGTTTAGCCTCAGTTTTCTCAACTGCTAACTGGGGAGAAAGAAATATCAGTCTTACTCAGTCACAATGGAAGCATGAGGATGCTAAAAAAAAAAGGAAATGCATGTGGTAGAAAAAGCAGATCTCAGCTGTGTCTGTGTCTGCCAGTGTGTGATACTTTTCCAAGAAGAGGAGAAAGGAGTAAAAGGCCGAAAAGAATAGGGCCCGCTGATGGCCCGAGGCTCACCACCCTGACCTTGGTGCTGCCTATTTCAGTGGCTGGTCCCAAGGAGGAGCCAGAGTGAGGCTGTGCTCAGAGCTGGCTCCTTCTCCCCTCACCTTCACAAGCATGGACTTGGAGCCAAACCTGCATCTTAATTCTGAATTCATGTGCTGAAGTGGGCTCAAACTCTCAGAGTAGTGGGGTGCTGCGAGTAACCAACCACCCAATGATTAAGTTGGAGGGCTCTGGTGGTCCTGGAGGCCCCCACCAGGTCATCTGCTGGAGTGGGGCAGGTTTGCACTATTTATTTGACCAGGCTTGACGACCACCCCACTTTTCCCTGCAAGAGCTCCAGCAGGCCCCCAAAGTCTGGCGGGCTTCTCTGCATAGTAACTTCTGTTCCTATTGGTTTCCAGGTACTTTGAATTTTACGAGGGCCCTTTAGAATATAACTCCACAAGATGCCTGGAGCTGAGACACGAAATCTTGGAAGTGAAGGTGCTGTCCATGTAAGTGTGGCTGGGGTGGGCAGCCTGGTGCATGTGGGGATGGGACAGTCGGGGTACAGGTGGAAGGAGACTGGAAAGATGGTGGATCCAGATGGAGCAAGAACTAGGTTTACTTTTATGGCCTCCCTGACATTTGGGGAGCACCCTGGGGCAATGAAGACAGTGATGATTGTGCATGTTGTATGAATAAAGGCCAAGTTTGCAAGGTCACCCCTGGTGACTCGGGCATTTCAGTTCCCAGATCAGTTACTGGTCTCTGCGATTACCATCACTGGGCTGTTCTGCATAGAAACTGAAGAGGATACATGAGCGTCTCACCTGAAATCCAGTACTCACGCTGCAGGGCTGAGAGTGGCCGCTTGCTATTGTGTTTGAAACATTTTACATTCATTAAAATATTTCTTTTTTATTATTTAAATGAGACAACATTCAAGTGGTGCCAAAAGATGTGCAGGGAACATTGCCCTGCTCACAGCCCTGACTCCCTTTCTCATGGCAGTGTGTGCCATGAGCCCCTGTCAGAAGCTAGTCTTTGGCCAAAGAACTGTGCACCCCCCATACCTGAAAGTCATCACTGCATCACATGTAGCTCTTTCACGACCTACAGAAGGAGCAACTCATTCGCTGCTGAGCACTTCAGTGTGGGTGTGCCCCAGCATCCCCGCATAGGATTCCCATGACTTCAGCAGACCTGCTCAGGGGAATTTGTGCGGTGTTAATCATGATGGGATATATATATGTATATTTATATTTGAAAACTTACATGTAGATATGGAAGAAATCTGGTTTGTTCAGAAAGTGTGGGTGCTCTCGTGGGGTCCAGGCCCTCTGACATGAGCCCAGCTGCCGTCAATGGCCCAGACAGGAGCTGTGTCTATGTCTTCTTTAGATGTTTGACATAACTTCCAGGTAGTGGATTCTAGAAAGAGCATGGATCTTGGCTTCAGGCAGACCTGGGATCCAGGTCTGACTCTGGACTTTCCCAGCTCTGCATCTTTATACAAATTATTTAACCTCTCTGACCCTTTCTTTATGTATAAAATGGGGACAATATTGCCTCTTCTTGAAGGGTTGCTGGAGATGGCCTGGCCGCTTCCATAGTGGCACACATATAAGCGCTCAGTAAGTTTTCATGTATCTTCCTCCCTTCCTCTCTCCCCTTCATTTATTTTCTGGAACCAGCAGCAACAACTTTTCTGGACTGTCATTCAGACTCCATGAATTTGGTAGCTGCGGGAGAGTTCCAAGGTTTAGACCCATGTCATCTAGATTAGCTGTGCTGTTTACAGTGCCTTACGAACCAGGGGGCTTCTGTACCCTCTCTAGAGGTAAACACGGGAGGAAGCTCACCTTCTTATCAACCCCACTCAGTTCCTGGATGAGCACACGCTGTGGAAGGTGATAGAGTTAACTGAGCCAACAGGATTCCAGATCCAAGAAACAGCTTGTGCAAAGGCCCTGTGCCAGGAGGGAGCCTGCTGTGTCTCAGGCTCTGAAGGGTCAGGGCAGCTTGCATGCCAGCATGAGGGGGGAGGTGGAAGCCATGCTGCCAGAGGAGCAGGCAGGGGCTGGAGCTCACGGGCCTGCAGGGCAGGATTTAGATGTTATCTTTATCAGAGGGTGATGGGTGCTGTGGGGAGATTTTAAGCAGGTGGTGGTGGTGTGATGTGAATGGTGTTGTGATTTAGTGACATAAATGGCCGTCCAGACTTCAGTCAGGAGTCAAGTTCGAATTCATAAGCTCATAAGCACAGAGCCTTTACCTTTTCTCAGATTTCAAAGATCCTAGGTCCTTAAATGTTTCACAGTGGAAAGCAAACACACTCTCGCTGAGAGCATACCTTTGAGTTTTCAAAGAGTAAATAATTAATTTTTCAAATGATAAAGCACAGATGGTTTCTTCATCATTACTTCAAGGTCTTGACAGGGAGGTCTGAGAAACTCCATAAATGGATCCCCGGCTGTTTATTCCCCCCTCCACATGCTAGGATTAGTGCCTTATTAGTCTGCTGGGGCTGCCATAACAAAGTACCACAGACCGGGGAGCTTAAGCAACAGAACTTTATTTTCTCACAATTGTGGAGACTCGGTGAGCTGGAGGTGTTGACAGGGCTGTTTTCCTCTGAGGCTTCTGTCCTTGGACTCCAAGAGTCACTTTCTTCCTCTGTGTCCTAATTTCCTCTTACATGGGTATCAGTCACATTGGACTAGTGCTCACCCTCTTGTTGTCATTTTAAGTTAACTGCCTCTTGAACGAGCTGATCTCCAAACACAATCACATTCTGAGATATGGTGGGATTAGGACTTTGACACACGAGCTTGGAGGGAGACACAGACCAGCCCATAGTCCCTGTCACAGCTTCTGCTTAGGGGCCAGCTTAGAAGTTGCCCGGGTCCTTGCTTTGCAGCTAAGCATGTGTATGTGATGTTCCCGCATGACCTGTGTCCTTCCCTTGGCTCGTCATGGGCTCCTTTTGTGGCATCTGCTGCTCTCTGTGTCTGGCTCTGGTTCTCTTCTCTGCCCTTGGGCGCCCTCTTGGGGGCCTCTGAGCTAGGCGGCCATCTTCTCTGACCTCTGGATCTGGTTGGCCCCATCTCTTCCATGGCAGTCGCCCTTTGGGTGTCTGGACACTGGTGGCACTGGGAGAGGAAAGGTAGGGCTGTTCATGGGGTGTCACCGTGCCAGCCTAGGGCCACTGGGGATAGTGAGCTCAGTGGCTCCTCCCTGAGTCCTCAGGTGAGAGTCACAGGCCCTCGGGGCTGGAATCAGAGTGCCCAGAGGTCGGTTTCTGACCGAGTGGTTCTGATGCCACCCGGGCACGCACGGGCCTTGCTGTGCCACAGCCCAAACATGAGCAGCACTTGCAGAGACCCTGAGTCATTGGGAAAAGGTTAAATCTCCATCTGCGAATCTTGGGGGCTGGACGGATGTGCTCCGAGCCCCTCAGTCACAGGGATGTCAGCTGGCATTCTGGCTGAGGAGATCGGAGGTGCGTGATTCATCCGACAATGATGCTGATCCAAAATTGCTCAAATCAATGGGAAAGATCAGTCAGCGGAAAATTCCCACATGGAAAATGCCTCATTCCCTGACAGTGTCAGATACATGAGGGGTTACACTGTGATGATTTGAGACGAAAGTGCATTGTCCCTGATACTTGTAAAAATGATTCTGCTTCGTTTTAGTCATCGCAGAGTGTCTTCCTTTCAAATCAGTTGTTGCCTGTGCTCATATCCAGCTGAGGGGTGAGCCTGCGACCCCTGTCCAAGGGCTTCATGTGCTGTCCCTTCCCCATCTTTTCGGGGTGGAGAAGCCCACACTGAGTCCAGCACTGAGACCAGGTCTCCCTACTGGTAGCCCCTTTGTGCCCAGGCATCTCTGAGTCCTGAGTCTGACCCTGTATAGGCTCGGGGTACACTTGTTAATAGGATGAGTGGAAGCAGGATGTGGGTGAGACCTGAGGGTTTATTCAGAAACAATGAGAAAGGCAAACTGGACAGTGAGTGAGACTGGTGAGGCTCAAGTGCTGGTTCCCATTAAAAGCCCACACCCCCTGTCTAACCTCTGCAGAATTTCCTTTCCCTGGGGTGGGGAAGCAATATCACTCCCTTTGGGAGATGCAAGGCATGTTGAGGTCTTAGTGTTTTGGTGACCCACGTGCAGGCACTCTCTCCCAGCCTCCTGACCACATTTAAATAGGGTTTTTAGATTTTTTTTTCCACAATAATAAAAAGGGCCTGTCTCTTGCTTCATGCCCTGCTCCTTTTGACTCTTAGCTGTTTCTTCTGACAATTACCCCATCCCTCTCAGCAGTCCCCCAGCGCTGTTATTTCTCTACTTACCACTTTTGTAGCGTGCCCTGGTGTCTTGCAGGATGGGTGGGGGTTGGGCTCTTTACACCACACCCAGCTCCTCCCCTTTCTCTTGGGGAGGGTTGTTGCTATGTTTAGTCCTATTTATAGATTGCCTGAGTGGCTTATTTCTTGTTCTTCCAAATATTGACAATATCTCTTGATCCTTTATTTTGTAAGATGAAGCTACTCTTAGAATTGCCCCAACTTTTAGTTCTGATGTCTGGCTTCAGTATTCTGTGAGTTTACTTTTAAATGTGAAGACTGATAACACGTATGTTGTATTTGTAACCATCTGAAGGCTCTTTGGAGTTTTCTCTGTATAGGTTGACTCTAAAATTTGAAGATCAGAAAATAGTGATCCTCTTTTTTGCTGCATTAATTTTTCCTGTTTTTCAGGAGCTTCTAGACATCTTTCCCCCATTGAACTCTTTGTCCTAATTCCCTATTTTCCTGCTTTCTTGGTGACCCGTGTGCTGTTTTTCTGGCGTTGCAGCCCCTCACCCAAAAGAGTGAGTCCTTTGCCCTCTAGGGAAAGAATTCATTCGAAAACACTAAGTGTTGTTGATCCAGGCAAGGCTTTATGAGAGATTCATGCATGTGGAAACCAGGGCTGGAATGGAGATTTTAGCCTGGCTCCTCTAAGTCAGTTAGGAGGAGACATTTACAGAGTAATTTCTTCAGGTGGGGAGGAGAGCAGCTTGTTCCTGGCATGCTCTGCACTGGGCTATGCCTGGACACATGCAGATGGGTTACAGTCTAAGTGCGAATGTGGGCTTGTGGCCTTCCCCCCCCAGGAAATTGTGGGATAATCATTAGTTAGGACCTAACACATTTTGCCTCCCTGGCACCTTATGGTCAACGTTGTGGGCCAAATTGTTTGGACAGAGCTTGCCAGTCCATGATTTAGTCCACCTGTTCAAACAGGGCTTGGGGCCAGTCTTTACCTATCGGCTTAAAATTTCTTCTGTCTAGGCCACCTCACTGGCCCGTCCCCTGTTTCTGCCTCCAGAGGTTGGATTCCTCTTTGCTTAGGACTAATTATTTCTTTCTTGGTTTATTCCTTCATTTGCTTCCACCCATCTTAAATAAATTCCTAAGAAATGGTAGGTGGGAGGTAAGGTTTTGAGTCCCTCTCTGTGTCTGACTGGCTTAATTCTTCCCTTAGATTTGATTGCTACTTTTGTATTTTAGGTGAAAATCATTTCCCCTCAGATTGCTGGAGAGCTTCTCAGCATCCTGCGGCATCCTCGGCTATATGAACATGATTTTAGTCGCTCCTTTGGGGGTGACCTGGTTTCTCTCTCTGGAGTCTTTTCACATCATGACAGTTCTGAAAGGTCCTTAGGTACCTTAGGCTACGCATACCCAGAGGCATGTCTTAATTTGGGGCTTTTGTCCAAACTCTAGACTTTTCTTTTGAACTTCTTTATATTTCCTTCCTCTGTTTTATTCCAGTTCCTCTTTCTAGTTCCTCTAAGCGTTGCACGCTAGACCTCCTGGATAGCTCCTTCAGCACAGTCTCATCTTCTACATCTCTTTGCCTTTTGCTTCTACTTTCTGAGGAAATTCCTTGACTTATCTTCCCTGACTTTACTTCCCCCTTCCCCCTCCACTGTGGCCCCCACCACACGCTTTCTTGGTTCTCTGAGCAATCTGTTCTTATTTTAAGGAATTCCATAACTTCTTGAATATCTCTGGGCACAGTAAGTAGACAATTTTTAAATTCTACTTTGTGCCTCCAGTAGTTTTCTTTGTGGTTATCTTGGTCTTTTTTCTTTAGGTTGACCAGGTGATCCTGATTTTCCATATTTATATTTGATACAGTGGAAAGCTGAGAGGAGTTTTGTTCTGAGAATAGGCCTTCTTTGAGGGTAGTTGTTCAAGACCCTGCTGGTCTTTTTGCTGCTAGAAGGCCCATGTCTTTGCACTTGGAATGACATCTTTTTTTTTTTTTTAAGGCAGGAACTGGCGATCTAATTTCATCCTCCGTCCTCTTTGGACATTAAATATGGCTGCTTGGGGATGGGATTGGTGGTCTTGGATATGGACTCACAATTGATACCCATTTTTAACCATGCCCCTTCTCTACCCTCCATCTTCCTTTAAAGTTTTCCATGCAGATGGGTCCTATCCCTGGGTTGTGCCATCCCTCCTCCTTCCACACACTGTTAAATTCCTTTTTATATCAACAGATACCTCTCCCCTTATTCTCCTGGTAGGCTTATGTGTTTTTATTCCTCTTCTGGAATGTTAGTGGTATCTTGGGAGAAAAAGGACATGTGTCTGGGACTAGGTTTTCATCTTTAAAATGAAGATGATCTCTGCATTTGTAAAGCAATTTGTAAAATATTTTATACATATTGTCTCTATTTGATTTTCTTGATAATCTTTGAGATTGGCAGGGCACAGGTTGTTAAGTTCCATCAGTCTTCCTAAAGCAGCTGAGCCTCCAAGAGATGACATGACTTGTCTGAGGTCACATTGCAAGTTGTGGATGGAGCCAGGATTCAAGCCCTGACCTTGGTCCAGAGTGTGACAAGGCTTTCAGTGGGGCCCAGACTCTGGTAACACTTGACCTTGAGACCCCAGCCATTTGTGCTGCCAGGGCTGTGTGTCTGGCACTAGAGTTCTGTGGGTAGTGGGGATAGGGAGCAGGGAAGGGAAGCAGTGGGTGAGCCAGGGTGCACTGTGTCATGGCACCTCTCCTCCAATGTCACATGAGCCTGCGAGGTCAGAGGGCTGTGGGAGGTTTGGGAAAACTAGAAATGAGGGGTCAGGATGAAAGGAGGGGCTCCCTCTAGCTCTTTAAAAATGTTAAGCAGCTTCCTGCCCCAGGGCCTTTGTACTTACTCTTTTTTCTGCCTGAAACACTCTTTCCCCAGATGTCTGTGTGGCTCACTCCTGTGTCATTTCAGGTTTTTGCATAAATTTCTCCTCTGCAGGGAAACCTTCCCCGATCAACTCATTTGAAACAGTCACTTTCTGATCCCTTTACCTTACTTCATTTTCCTTCCTCTCACTTACTACTCTGTTTCATTAAAAAATTGTTGTATGGATACTTAATGTGAGATTTACTCTCTTAACACTTTTTTAACTTTGTAACACACAACTATTAACATCAGGCACCAAGTTGTACTTCAGGTCATATGTCCAGAATGAAAGAGTGAGTGGCTGAGAATTTTAGGGAGACTGAGATCCTAGAGAATTCTAAGCATTTCTGCAGAACAAGAGAATCACCCTCAAAACCAAAGCTTAAGGGAAAGCAGAAAGGACCTGGAGAAGGTGCATGGGAAAGAAGTCATCAGGAGCGGGGGAAAAGTAAGAGGGTTGCTGACATGTGCGTGCTTGCATGTGGGAGAGAGGACTTGGGGGTGTGGCTTGTGTCCTTGGGGTCAGGCACTGTCTGAAAGAGACAAGATGATGAAAAGAAGGGAAGTGAGTGACTAACTGAGGTTGATGTGTATATTGCACTGTGTTTGTGGGCATTTGTGTCTTTGGTTCATTTATTCATTACTGGCAACTGAGTAAATATTGTCCCCCAGGCTGGGGATACAATATTGAGATGAATGTGGATATACAAAATTAGAAATATGCAAATGTAAATGTGTAACTTAAAATCTAATTCTTTTTGTTGTTTTGAGTCAAAGGGAGAATCCTGCATGATTTAGACAGTTCCTCTCCAGAGAGCACTTTAGCAGAGCACAAGCTGAGCTGTTTAAACTCCACCTGGCACAAAGCCTTACAGGTGGCTGTTCAGACAAAAGACAAGTTTCCCATCTCTTCCTTTCAGTCATTTTGAAATTGTGCTCTGCCCTTGAGAAAGGAGAAAGAGAAGTCATGCCCACTAGAGTGAGGCCTACTGTGTGCTGAGCACAGTGGGGGTGGCTCATAGACATTCTGTTAGGAAAGCAGACGAATGCCCTCTATAAGCAGGTGTTCCTGGGAAAGCTGTACCGGCCCTTGGAGTTTCCCTCATGAGGGAATGTGCCCAGGATTTGTCTTAATCAGGTATGGTTAGACACAGACACAGAAATGATCATCAAAAGTAAGACGTTCTCATATTTGCAGAACCCTAGCAACAGGAGCTGAGGCACATCATGCAGGGCCACATGGGGATGCAAGCACAGGGAATGTGGGGAAGCAGGTGTTAGGGCCCTGATGGCAGGAGGAATGGTTAAGGCAGGAGAGACAGGTATAGGGTTGGCTGATTTGCATCATTTCAGCAGACCCTGGGTCATAGGGACTGCCCCCTTGTTGTCTGATACCTGACCCTGGGATGATCAGGTGCGTGAAATTGTCCTTAAAGGAGGTGGTCGAGGGCAGAGAGTCTGGATTGATTGGTTTGCATATGAAAGGTGTGCTACAAGAGAGTCATTTTCTCTTTCTAGGAATTAGCAAGGTCCCAGGTGCCAGAGCATCAAGAATACAGAAAAAAAGAAAATACTGCTAATAAAAGGGCTAGGGTTTGGTATGTGGAGGAACAGGAAGGTGACGTGTCTGGGAATGATAGTGCTGGCTAGCATGGTCCTCTGCTCTCTTCTCTTTCCAAAGGGTGAAGCAGTCGGAGCTGTTTGACAGATGGAGGAGCCTGCAGATGTGCAAATGGGCGATGAATATCTCTGAAGCCAACCAGTTCAAGTAGCTATCCTCTGCCCTCTCTGCCCTCTGCATGTGTGGCCCTTATTCAGGTCTTCCTATCCTGCAAGACCCAAGTGTAGTTTTCAGTGGCACATTTTTAGAAATGTGGATGTTTAAAGTGATGACCGCCCCCCTCCCCCAAGAGTAAGTGCCAGCAGCCTCTTAGTGACTACAGAAATGCAACTAAGACCCAGCAATAGTTTGCAGAGACCCTTCTATCATAAAAGCAGAATGTGAACTTGAATAAAATGCAGAAAGAGGGGAGAGCAGGTTCAGGTCTGTTCTGCAAGTGCAACCCCTGAGCTCTGCCCAAGCAGAGGCCCGGTGAGGCAGGCGGGGCCAGAGCACACTGTGCTGATTAACACTCAGCTTAGATGAGGTCATGGAGATACAGTAGCATGTTGTCTGCCTGAGCGCTGGGGAGAAGGCTCATTAGAACTTTGGCAGTGTTCTTACATCTAAGGACATAACAAAGTAACAGGAAGATGTGTGGCAAGAAAAACACCGGTAAGTGTGGGAGGTGTTAACAGGGATCAGACAGCACTATCCAGGGGGGAGTCTCTGAGACCTTTTTGGGGGTTGAAAGGAGTGGTTTCAGGTGTGGGAAAGGGAAGTGACATCAGGTCTTGCCATGCTTTGAAAGAAAATATTTTCAAGGTCCCCTGATTGATCATCCCCCTTTGTTCTCATTACAAGCTCATTGAACAAGGATGAGATTTGGAGTCACAGGAACATTGTAAAGCGAAATAGGGTGTGATGGGGAAGACAGACTTGAGTATTCGGAAAGGAATCCTGTAACTGAGGTCTCTCCCAGCCCTGCCACCCACAAATAGACACATTGGCATTCGGGTTTATGTATCAGTCACTTGTGAGTTTGGCTAGTATGAGTTGAACACTCTCAATGGGTGTTCTCTGGGGGACTGAGGACTCTGAGTTTCTGGACCAGCAAAGCTAAATGGACCAGACGCTGGTTTATAATGCTGACCCACGGTCCTTGCCTGGCGAGGTCTTGACCCTTTCCTCTGAGAAGCCTCAGTCATGTTCTGAAGCCTAACCCTCACAGGAAAGACTTCTCCCTATGTCCAGCTATCAGCTGAACTCCTCAGCCAAGTTCCTGCAAGAGATAAAGTCATTAAAAATAATTTGCATAACCTTCCTGGCTTTGGCAAACTGGAATCACAGAATTACAGAGGTCAGAGGTAGCAGAGTCAAGACTGCATCGTGCAGATCAGGAAACTGAGGCCGGAGAGAGGAAGAGAACTAGGGGAGCCCATAGTTGGTGGGCAGAGCAGGAACCAGAATCCGGGTCTGACACAGGTTAATGACCCAAGTCTCTATCCTGACCTCGGGAGTGAACTTTCCAGAAAGTTCATTCCACAAACTCCTTCTCTTCCCTCCCCTCCCCTCCCCTTCCCTCCTTTCTTTCTTTTTTAAAGATTTATTTATTTATGCATACAAGAACTGGGGTACAGGCCAGAAGTGTGAGGGGGAGGGGTGAGAGGATTCACCAGAGACAGAGTGGGGAGCAGAGCAGGCAAATCTATTGAAATACAGCGGGCAAGTCAGAAAGAGGTCTGCTGTGCCATGTGGGTCACCTGTTCTCCCAAAGCTGTGGATGGAACACTTAGCAGATCTTGAGGGAAGCCTGAAGGAGGCAGGACTTATTCACAGTTAGCCAACCTGCTGGCCAACATCATGCAGGAGCCAGCCAGGCGGGGCTCCTGCTGCCAGGGGCTTTCTTTCAGGCAGGAGGGATTGGCTGGTCATGAAGTGGACAACACCCCGTCTGGACTCCAGGCCTTCGGAGGCTAGTGTGGTCCCTGGGGCTGGGGCAGCTGGTGGCGAAACCTGGCCTAATCCTGAAAAGCCAGGGCCTGGGGAGGTGGGAGGACCCTGGGCACTGGGGGAGTGATACAGGGGAGGGGCAGCCTGGGCAGCCTCTGCAGGTGGGAGGGCTGGTGGGAGAGGATGGTGCAGGCCTCTGCTCACCTGCACCTGTCTGTCTCCTGCCCACAGGTCTACTCTGTCCAGGTGCTGCAACGCCGCCCCTCCTTCTCTTCACCACCCAGAAGAACACTCCCCTGGGGACGAAGCTCAAGTATGAGGTGGACACCAGCGGCATCTACCACATCAACCAGGAGATCTTCCGCATGTTCCCCAAGGTGCTGCTTCGAGTGGGGGTGGGGCAGTGAGGCCAACTCAGGGTGGCTGTGGCCATGCCCATCATTCACTCTGCCCTCAGTGCCCAGCCGTCCTGGTCCTAGCTGGCCGTTCTCTGTCTACAATGAATGCCGCCTGGCTATGGTTTGTGTGACTTTAGGCAAGGAAGTGGTTGTAAAATGTTACTGGATTGCTCTGCAGAGAATATCCTGAAGGTATGAGAGAGCGTGGCCAAGCGTTTGTGCCCCCAAAACATCTGCACAGGTGTGTGCACAAGAGCTCACAAGCCAAGGCAAAGCAAGGCGCTGAGACTGCTTGCGCACTGGATGACCTGGGGGTCACTGTGTCTTTCAAAGTCTCAGTCTCCTTATCTGTAACCCTGACGTTTAGACTAGAAATAGGTTTAGCTGCTTAAAATAGAAAATTTAAAGTCTCAGAGACTTAAGATATAGGTTTTTTTTTTTTTTCTTTCACATAAAGAAGGCCGGGGTAAGCTGTTCATTCAGGGCCTGCATGCCCCCCGCCCACACCCCCTCTGCCCCCCGTCATGGGCGAACCACAGAATGAGTGGTCCATGAGGGGAGAATCCCAGACTCTTGCATCAGGCTTCAGAGGGGGGCCTGGAGCCTGCATTTTCAGCTGATCCGATGGTTACTGTCTGAAAAGGAGGAAGCTTCCCTGGATGGACATGTTCGTAACCGCCTCCTGGGGAGTGCCGAGCCCAGAGCAGACTCAGCGGGTCCAGTAGAAATGCAGCGAGGAGGCGCTCAGGTCTTTCTGGATGAAATCTGAGGGCCTTGCCTGCCCTGATTTGGGGGAAATACTAGTAAACAAAACCTGGGGTTCCCTGCCTTCTGTCAATTCAGGGTGTGTTGGTACGATCAATCGCTGGGATAGGGATGGGGGGACACTGGGGAAGGGCTGCAGGTGGACAGGTGTCAGAGGCCCATCACATCACAGCGAGGATGATGGGGTGTGCCATCTTCTCAAGGGGGGGCTTGCAAAGCTGGAACCCGAGGCAGCAGGTGAACTTGCATCTCATGTAGGCACCGCAACACCAGCTCGGTTATGACATCCGGGTCCAAGGAGGGTCCAGGGGTTATAGCAGGGGTTGCTAGATGTTCTCAGCAAAGGCCAGATAGCAAATGTTTCAGGCTTTGCAGGCCGAATGGTGCCTGTCCCACCCTCACCACTCTCATTCTAGCACAAAAACAGCCAGACAGGAGCTAACACACAAGTGGGGCCGTGTTCATATGCCACTTCAGCCCTAGTAGACCCTGACATTTTATTTATGTAATTTTTTACATGCCACATGTATTCTTTTTTTTTTTCTTTAACCACTTAAATTATAAAATCCTTTCTTAACTGGAGGGCCATCCAGAAATAGGTGGTGGGTCAGAGGTAGCCTGCGGCTTACAGTTTGCTCCCCTCACGCCCGTCCCCCAGTGCAAGCATGTGTTCTAGAAGTAGGTCCCCTACCATAAAGGTGAATATTTCTTTGGATTTATGAAAAAATTCAACTTCTTGGTCTCCTACCCCCACCTTGGAGATTCTTACTCTGTGGGCCTGGGATGGAGCCCAGGAATTTCTATTTTCAGAAAGCATCGCAGGAAGTTTTTGACTTACAGAAGTTTGGGAAACATGGACATAAAAAATAAAAACCTTTGATGCTCTCTCCAAAGCAAGTTTGCTTCCCTCACTCACCCACTCAGCTGTCAAATAGCATCTCCCCTCTGGCTGTGAGACCCTTACCCCCCCCTGGCTCCCTAGGCCTGTCCCTCCAGGGAAAATGGACTATGACAAGGACAGTTTATGCAGCGTCTCCTTCTGATTAGCCTAATTCCTGACAATCCCGTTCTGTGTGATTCCCCATGACACCGTCTGGCAGTTAGAACTGGGGTGCCTGGGGCTGACTAGACCACTCATGCAGGCCAGCTGGTGGTGTGGGAGATGGGAGGACTAGTTGCAGGCTCAGAAATGAAAGGGGCCTTAGGGCCACCCAGTAACAGCAACCGGCTCCCCTGGGGACCTCTGGGCCTAGTGGCGCACTGGGCTTTGCATGCACACCGGCAGGTCTCATCAAGGACACTGGGGACATTTCGCAGTGTCTGCAGACATACTGCGGGGGTGGGGGATGCTCTTGACATCTCATGAGGTGAGAGGAAGACGCTAAGCATCTTCCAGTGCCCAGGTCGGCCCCCGTGACAAGGGTCGGGAGTGTCAAGAGGTCTGCTTTGCATCATCTCATTGAATCGCATGACATGCACATTATATACTCTTGATTTTACAAACTACAAAATTTTAATTTGTAGCAACTTTTACAAAACTGAGTGTCTGAGTGTAAGAAACTTGTCCAGTGTCCCCGCACTTCGTTATGGGGCAAAGTCAGGATGAAATTTGTGTCCTTTGATATGAGGGTGTCCAGGCCTGTGTGCTTATGAGTGAGAGTCCACATTCTGGGCACTGTCCCTGCTCCTGGGCAAAGAGGGATGTGTCACCACCCTTCCCCAGGTCTGTGCACCGCCTTGCATCACGTGGTCGCCCAGCTCCGCCTGGTATCAGGTTGCCCAGGAGGGGATTGTGGCCCAGAGGAGGAGCACGTCTCCTCCCTCTTGGGCGAGTGTTTTTTTCCTGCCAACTTGCCTGTGTCCCTGGAAAGTTCACACCAGGGAGCCTTTGTGGGCAGCCAGTGCCCAGACTAAGACAACCCTGCCACCCGAGGTGTGACAAGTCAAAGCGCTGGCCACTGGCAGCATTTTATCAGGCCATCATCACTCAGTAAGGCCTGGGCTCCCTGGCTCAAGTTCCTTCTTTGCAGAGACCCCAGGTGTCCCAGCTTCTCATTGCTCCCCTTTAATGTGGCCTCTCTTGCCCACCCCTTGATCCCTGCTCCTGCCAAGTCCTGGCATCTGGCCTGGATGGCATGACCTTCCTGCCCCACATGTATCTTCCCTGCAGAGCAGAGGGAGAGTCTGCAACTCACTCTGAGCTGAAAGGGGTGAGGACCGGATTTGGTGCCTTGTCCCCAGCCAGGGTCCCCTGTACCATCTCTGCTGCCATCATCTCCCAGAACAGCTGCATGAGCCATGGGAAAATGTATGTATACCCAAGTCATAAAGCTTCCGGACATTGGGAAACACCAAAGCTTCCGTCCAGGGCTGCTGTTAGCTCTGCTCTCTCTTCTCTCTGGAAACTGGAGGCATCTTACGGCTTACGAGAAAGACTGAATGGAGAGGCGTCCCATTCCAGCTCATTTTAGTGGCCCATGGATCTGAGAACATGCTTCTTGAGCTTTCCTCTCAACTGCACAGTGGAGTGCCCACTCCGCTGCCCCTACACTCCTCCAAGCCTGGCGTGGGGCCGCGAGCTGGTAGAGGTGGACGTGGGCACAGGGCACCCAGGGGAAGGCAGGCATGGCCCTGACGGCTGTTTCCTGCCTCCCCAGGACATGCCGTACTACCGGTCCCAGTTTAAGAAGTGTGCGTGGTGGGTAACGGAGGCATCCTTAAGAACAGCCGCTGCGGGAGGGAGATCAACAGTGCTGACTTTGTCTTCAGGTAAAAAGAATCACCTGGATCTGCACGTGCTGCCCGCCTGCTCCGTGCGTCCCTCGGAGGCCCCCCTTCAGTGGCTTAGGGTTGCTTTTGTTTGATGAATAATCCCCACTCCCTCCCATGGACCCTGCTGCTCTGCGATACCCCTTCCTCTCTAGCCCTGCCCTGTGGCAAGTGGTTGAACCTCTCAGGTCTCAGTGTCCACATCTGCAGAGTGGGAGCAAGCGGCAGCACGGATCTGAGGATGCTGGGACTCGAGGGGCCTGCAGATCTGTCGGGCGAGGTTCTCTGGCAGCCGCCTCCCTGACGGGGTTCTAGCCTCCTGAAGCACTGCTGGGAACCAGGGCAGTTGTGGC
>NW_023603098.1:0-8592 GCF_014898055.3 Talpa occidentalis
TTTTAGCCTTGAAAGCCCCACATCTCAGGAACACAACAGTTCCAGGCAAACTGGAATGCTGGGTTTATCTCTGCCTCTTCCTCCCACCCACTAGCAAGGAAGGGAAGCACTGACTTGCCCACCGCAGAACTGTGCTTAGGTCACCACTCACTTGCATGCTCTTGCTTCTTGCTGGACCGTGTCTGGACATAGTGGGCCTCGTGCTGTCATCACTCTCTGGCTTCCTTAAAGCAACAAATCCCAAACAAAAATATCAACAGATGGGTTAATAAGTTAGTGTTGCTACGCTGGCCTTCTCTGCGGGGTAGGGGAGTTTACTGGAAAAGTACGACCTTAAGGGTAATGCTAAATGACTCTCTGGTCTCCAGGTGACTTTCAGTGTCTATTGTCAACTGCTGGAGCCCGGAGGGAAAGGGAGTGAACAATGTGTGGTACAGCACACTTGGGCCTCGAGGCACTGTCTGAGTAGGCCTTTCTCTGGATTCTGAACCCCACCCTCCACTTTGACCTTCTTCCTCTTTCTGGTCTCCTTCCCTGTCTGAGAACCCTTCAGATTCAGGGTCCAGTTGGGTGGTTCTGACATTGGTTTCAGTCTCTACCTACATATCTATGAGTCTTTTTTCCCACCCCTCACCTTATGATCTCTGCCCAAGCATCAAGTATCATAGGCTACGAAGACAAACACCCCAGGCCCAGATTTTCCAGCAGAAGCAATCTCCAGTAGCCTTCCCAGCCTGTCTTCAGAGCAGGTAGTAAGAATTCGCTGGTTTCCAGACAATCATTCCCCTCAGGGGGAAGCTGTTGAAGGAAGGATTTGATGGCTCTTTCCTCCCACTGGGGATGCTGTGGGTTGAGAGGGGCCCCAAAGGGAGGCATATGTCAAGACAGCACATGATCTTGAATAGCAGCCACCATTTTGTCTGCCTTTGTACAATGCACAGTCTCTATGTTGACACCAAAACCGGGCAGGCGGCCAGCATGGCAAGCCTCATGGGGAGGCTGATGCTGGTGAAAAAGCATCAATTCTGAAGCCAGAAACTCAGGACTCACATTCAGTGACTAAGTATCCTTGGCCAGTTACTAAATTTTCATGTCCAAATCAGGGAAAATACTTTCCTCAGAGGGTTAAGAAAATTAAATTATTATAGTAATACCCCCTAGTAGAGTGTGTGACTATTATATAAATATTGTCACTAATGATACAAGATTGACTCATAGGAGGAAAGCTCACTTACCCAAGGTCATGTAGCTGATTAGTAGCTCAGGGCAGGTGAAGTGCTTCAGGCATGGCTGGATGCGTTCTCTCTCCCTCGCCTTCTCAAGTCAAAGATGCTTTCCTCTGTGCTGATTTTATTCTCAGCAGGCACTTACCATAGATTGCCCTCCTACTGTTAGGGGAAAGGATGTCCTGAGATAATCTCATACAGGCTTTGTGGACTCCACCCCACTCCAGACTAAAGCCATCAGGACATTGGGAAAGACAAATCCCATCACCACCAAGGGGAGGGTGGCTGGGACCTGAGGGTGGAGTTGGGCAGCCAGGTTGGATATAAAAACCAAACACGTGGGCCTTGCTCTCTCTCTGGCTCGCGATCGCTCGCCTCCTGGCTTCACGCTCCTGGCTGGCGGCGAACTCTGAGAGCGCCATTTTGGGATTCTGATCGGCGGATCGGGTAGGACTCATTTAAAACTTTGTCTCCCACTTTTCTCCCAGAGCTGTACATTTCCTCATTTCCCTTTCCCTTGTAAATAAACCTTTTATTAACCTTTCACGTGTGCCTGCAGTAGAGCATTGATAAGTCCTTTTAAGCGCGCGGGTGAGGACCCACAGGCACCCCGTTTTGTATCGGGGTTACTCTACAACACTACAAAAAAAAATAAGTGAATCAGTGATACCCCAAAATGATTCTTATTTACTTGGCTTGGAGCACCCATGAATCACTGTCCTTGGGTGTGAAACTCACTGGCTAAGTCTGGGACATGGGGTAAAGTGATATCCACTAAAAACATATGGACTAATGTTGGGAAACATGGTTCCCCAAAGAGAGCAACTCAGAGCAGATAAAAATTGTAAATTGTGGCCCTGGTATCACCTGTCTTAGATAAAGATGTGTGCTGTATAGTTTTGTTGTAGAGCAACCCTGATACAAAACGGGGTGCCGACTGTGGGTCCTCACCCGCGCGCTTAAAAAGGACTTATCAATGCTCTACTGGCAGGCACACGTGAAAGGTTAATAAAAGGTTTATTGACAAGGGAAGGGAAATGAGGAAATGTACAGCTCAGGGAGAAAGTGGGAGACAAAGTTTTTTTTTTTTTTTTTTTTTTTGAAATTTAAAAACTTTTTTAATTTTTTTTTAATCTCTAAGACTCTTGCACAATAGTGCAGTCACACTCACTGCTCCAGACTGCACAAGGTGAAATTTCCTCCTTCAACATCACAGTCAACACTATGGTCACCCCTTTCTGGACACATTCCAAAACCCTTGAATGCGGTACCCAACACTGTTGAAGCAACAAGCTTGTATTATGTGATTCCAAACCCCCTATCTTTTGGTTTTTTTTTTGTTTGTTGTTTGTTTTTTTGTTTTTTTTTTTAATATAAATTTTATTTTTATATTCCCCATACAATTGCAATCCCCCATTCTGACCCCAATCCCTCCCCTCCCGCCCCCCACCCCCAAAAAGTGTCTCTGGTTCATAGTTTTTGTTGATTTTGATTTTCACTTTCTTATAGTTATTATTTTCCTGGTCCCTTATTTAAGTTTTCTAGATCCCTGCTATGAGTGAGACCATCCGGTATTTTTCTTTTTCTTTTTGGCTTATTTCACTGAGCATGATCCCTTCCAGCGTCATCCATGTTGCTGCAAATTGCATGTGTTTATCTTTTTTGAATGCTGAGTAATATTCCATGGTATATATGTCCACATCTTCTTGATCCAGTCATCTATTTTTGGGGCATTTGGGCTGTTTCCAAAGCTTAGCTATTGTAAACAGTGCTGCTATAAACATAGGGGTGCAGGTGTTTCTTTGGAATTGATGTTTCTGTGTTCTTTGGGTAATACCTAGGAGTGGAATTGCTGGATCCTGTGGAAGCTCTATGTTTAGTAGGTCCAGAATCTCCCACAGCTCTCCATAGTGGTTGGACCAGTTTGCACTCCCACAACAGTGCAGAAGAGTTCCTTTTTCTCCACAACCTCGCCAACATTTGTTGTTGCTAGTTTTTTTAATATGTGCCATTCTCACTGGTGTAAGATGGTATCTCATGGTAGTTTTGATTTGCATTTCCCTGATTGCAAGTGATGTTGAACATTTTTCATATGCCTGTTGGCCATTCGCATTTCTTCTTCAGAGAAGTTTCTTTTTAGTTCTCTGTCCATTTTTTGACTGGATTATTTTCTTTGTTGTTGTTGAGTCTCATCAGCTCTTTGCAGATTTTTGTGATCAGTCCTTTATCATTAGTGTTGTGTGCAAAATGTTCTCCCAGTTGGTGGGGTTTCTCTTTGTTTTTGTTATTGTCTCTTTTGCTGTACAGAAGCTCTTTAATTTGATGTAGTCCCAGCTGTTGATCTTTGCCTTCACTATCACTGCTTTGGGT
Source organism: Talpa occidentalis (assembly GCF_014898055.3). Taxonomy (NCBI): domain Eukaryota; kingdom Metazoa; phylum Chordata; class Mammalia; order Eulipotyphla; family Talpidae; genus Talpa; species Talpa occidentalis. The sequence goes on from NW_023603098.1 coordinate 3,597, forward strand.
GATGTGGTCTGTAAAGATGTCTTTGATATGCAAATCACGTAGTGTTTCGCCTGTATTTCCTTCTATGTATTTTATGGTTTCAGGTCTTATGTCTAGTTCTTAAATCCATTTGAGTTGATTTTTGTATATGGTGTGAGGTAGTGGTCAAGCTTCATTCTTTTGCATGTAGCGACCCAGTTTTCCCAGCACCATTTATTGAACAAACTTTCTTTGCTCCATGCATAGTCTTTGCTCCTTTGTCAAAGATTAGTTGACCATAAATCTGTAGGTTTATTTCTGGATTTTCTATTCGATTCCATTGGTCTGTATGTCTGTTCTTGTTCCAATACCATGCAGTTTTGATGATTGTGGCTTTGTAGTAGAGTTTGAAGTATGGGAGTGTGATGCCTCCATTCCCTTCTTTTTTTTTCAGGAGAGCTTTGGCTATTCGGGGGTTTTTGTGATTCCATATGAATTTCATCAATAATTGTTCTATTTCTTTGAAGAATGACATTGAGATTTTGATTGGAATAGCATTGAATCTGTATATTGCTTTTGGTAGGATGGCCATTTTAATAATGTTTATTCTCCCAATCCATGAGCAGGGGATGTCTTTCCATTTCTTTGTGTCTTCTTCTATTTCTTTTAACAGTGTTTTATAGTTTTCTTTGTATAGGTCCTTTACCTCTTTTGTTAGATTTATTCCCAAATATTTGATTTTTTTTTGTTTCAATAAGAAAAGGGATGGTTTTTTTGATTTCTTCTTCTTCATATTTATTGTTTGTATATAGGAAGGCTACTGACTTTTGCGTGTTGATTTTGTATCCTGCCACTTTACTGAACTGATTGATGAGTTGAATTAGTTTTTCTGTGGGTTTTTGGGGTTCTCTATGTATATTATCATTTCATCTGCAAAGAGTGATAGTTTGACTTCTTCTTTTCCTATTTGGATTCCTTGGATGTCTTTCTCTTGTCTTATTGCTCTGGCTAGGACTTCCAGTATTATATTGAAAAGCAGTGGTGAAAGTGGACATCCTTGTCTTGTTCCAGATCTTAATGGAATTGCTTTCAGCTTTTCACCATTGAGAATGATACTGGCTGTTGGCTTGTCATAGATGGCCTTTATGATGTTGAGGTACGTTCCTTGTATCCCAAGAATTTCAAGGGATTTTATCATGAATGGGTGTTGCACTTGTCGAAAGCTTTCTCAGCATGTATTCATATTATCATATGGTTTTTATATTTCTTTTTTGTTGATGTGTTGGATAACGTTGATTGATTTTCGGATGTTAAACCATCCTTGTGTCCTGGAATGAATCCTACTTGGTCGTGGGTGAATTACCTTATGGATACACTGTTGGATTCTGATAGCTAAAATTTTATTGAGGATTTTTGCATCAGTGTTCATTAAGGAGATTGGCCTATAGTTTTCTTTTTTTGTGTTGTCCTTGTTCGGTTTTGGTATTAGTGTAATGTTGGCTTCGTAGAACGTGTTAGGTATTATACCTTCCTTCTCAATTTTTTGGAAGAGTTTGTGAAGGATAGGTACCAATTCGTCTCTGAATGTTTGGTAGAATTCATTTGTAAATCCATCAGGTCCTGGGCTTTTGTTTTTGGGGAGGTTTTTGATTACCATTTCAATTTCGCTAATTGTAATTGGTCTGTTTAGGTGTTCTATTTCTTCTTTATCTAGCTTTGGGTGATTGTAGAGTTGTAGGAATTTGTCCATCTCCTCTAGATTGTTAAACTTGTTTCCATATAACTGTTCATAGTAGTTATTAATAATTCTTTTTGATTTCTGCTGTGTCCGTTGTGATTTCTCCTCTTTCATTATTATCCTATTTATTTGTGCTTTCTCCCTTTTTGCCCTTGTGAGCCTGGCAAGGGGTTTATCTATTTTATTTATTTTTTCGAAGAACCAGCTCTTGGTTTCATTGATCTTTTGGATTGTTTTTTTAGTTTCGATTTCATTTATTTCTGCTTTGGTTTTTTATTATTTCTTTTCTTCTACTGGTTTTGGGGCTTTTTTGTTGTTCTTTTTCTAGATCTTTGAGTTTCGAGATTAGGTTGTTTCTTTGAGTTCTTTCTTGTTTCTTGATGTGAGCATCTATTGCTATATATTTTCCTCTTATTACTGCTTTTGCTGCATCCCATACATTTAGGAAATTGGTGTCCTCCTTGTCATTCAATTCAAAGAATTTTTTTAATTTCTTCTTTTATCTCCTCGTTAGTCCAGTGGACTTCCAGTAGTGTGGGTTTCAATCTCCACGAGGTAGGAGAATACCTTGCCTTCTCTTTATGGTTTAGTTCTAGTTTGATGCCTTCATGGTCAGAAAAGATGGTTGGTATGATTTCAATCTTGGTGTATCTGTTGATGTTTGTCTTGTGCCCCAGTATATGATCGATCCTAGAGAATGATCCGTGTGCGCTTGAGAAAAATGTATACTCAGATTTTTTTGGGTTTAGTGTTCTATATATGTCTGTTAAGCCTAAGCACTCTAGATCCTTATTTAGAGCTTTAGTGTCTTCACTTATTTTTTGTCTTGTTGATCTATCCATTGTTGATAGTGGTGTGTTGAAGTCTCCCACTACGTATGTGTTTTCTCTGATGTCTGTTTTCAGAGAGGACAACAGTTGTCTGATATATTTTGGTGCTCCTTCGTTTGGTGAGTATATGTTAATGAGTGTTATTTCTTCTTGAAGTATTATCCCCTTGATCATAATGTAATGACCACTGGGGTCTCTTTTTATCTTTTTAAGTTTGAAATCTGTTTTATCTGATATGAGTATAGCTGTTCCTGCCTTCTTTTTTGGTCCATTTGCTTGTAGAATTGTTTTCCATCCTTTAACTTTGAGTCTATTTTTATCTTTTGCAGCTAAATGTGTTTCCTGGAGACAGCAAAAGTTTGGGTTTTGTTTCTTAATCCAGCCTGCAACTCTGTGTCTTTTTATTGGAGAGTTTAGTCCATTTACATTTAGAGTTAGTATTGATATGTTAGCATCTGTATTTGCCATTGTGTTTGTCTTTCCTTTGATTTTATTTATTTATTCTTTTAATAACTTTCTTTGGCCTTCTTTTGTTGTTATTCGTCCCTCTGAGGTTCTGGCTTTAGGACTCCTTGTAGTATTTTTTGGAGTGGGGGTTTAGTCGCAATGAAATTCCGGAGTTTCTGTTTGTCTGGGAAGGTCCATATTCTTTCTTCAAAGAGGAAGGAGAGCTTTGCGGGATAGAGTATTCTTGGTTGGCATCTGTTTTCTTGGAGTCTGTTGACTATGTCCCTCCACTCTCTCCTTGCCCGTAGTGTTTCTTCAGAGAAGTCTGATGTCAGTCTGATTGGTTTCCCTTTGAATGTTATCTGTTTCTTCCCTCTTGTTAGTTTCATTATTTTTTCTTTGTCTTGGATTCTTGGGAGCTTTACTATTATGTGTCTTGCTGTATTTTTCCTTTCGTCATGGAAGTTTGGTGTTCTTCTTGCTTCCTGTATATCAATTTTCAGATCCTTCTTAGCGTTTGGGAAGTTCTCTTCAATTATATCCATGAATATTTTCTCTGTTCCTACATCTCTCTCCTCTCCTTCTGGGATTCCTATAACTCTTATATTTCCTTTCCTCATGGAGTCAGATAGTTCCCGAAGTCTTTCTTCGGTCTTTTTCCTTCGTACTTCTCCTTCCTTTTCTGTTTTAGTTCTTTTTATTTCTGTGTCTTCAAGAGTACTTATTCGTTCTTCCATTTCATCTATTCTGCTTTCACTGCTTTTCCCAGAGTTCTTTAGCGTCTCCATTAATTCTTTGATCTCCTGCATTTCTTTTACTTCCCTCTTTAGGGACTCAATTTCATTCTTCTGGTCATTAATTATTTTCCCCTTATCATTGTTTTCCTTTATGACTTCTGTCAGTTTTTTAATCACAGCAATTTTAAATTCTCTATCTGGAAGGCTCAGAAGTTCTTCCAAGTTACTGTCGTTGCAATCTGGTAGATGGTTTTCCTTTTGTGGTGTGCTATTTTGCTGAGGAGTTGCTGGGTTGCATGTTGTTTTTCTACTCCCTACTGCCTGTTTTCTAATTTGCCGTATTCCTTGTGACACTGTGTTGCTGGTACTGGCCGGCATCTTGGGCGACCTTCCCAGCTCACCACTGGCTCCTCTGGGGAACTTCTGCTGGGTTCACAAGTCTCCAGCAAAGACAGGTCCCTGCTCTGTCTCCTCGGTGAGCCTTCTGCTGGGTTCACACAGTCTCCAGCAAGAAGGGTCCCTGCTGCAAAATGCCAGAGCCGGGGACGCGCTCCCCTGCACGCCCGGTCTGCCCCAGCGGTGGGTGCTGCTCCCCTCTGGGCTGGAACTGCAGGCTAGAAGGCGCCCAGCATGGGCAAGCCTCCCAGCTTACCTCTGTCTCCTCGGTGAGCCTTCTGCTGGTTCACACAGTCTCCAGCAAGAAAGGTCCCTGCTGCAAAATGGCGATGCAGGAACGAGCTCCCCTGCACGCCCGGTCTGCCCCAGCGGTGGGTGCTGCTCCCCTCTGGGCTGGAACTGCAGGCTAGAAGGTGCCCGGTGTGGGCAAGCCTCCCAGCTTAACCTCTGTCTCCTCGGTGAGCCTTCTGCTGGGTTCACACAGGGAGACAAAGTTTTAAATGAGTCCTACCCGATCCGCCGATCAGTTATCCCAAAATGGCGCTCTCAGAGTTGGCCGCCAGCCAGGAGCGGTGAAGCCAGGAGGCGAGCGATCGCGAGCCAGAGAGAGCCCAAGGCCCACGTGTTTGGTTTTTTTATATCCAACCTGGCTGCCCAACTCCACCCTCAGGTCCCAGCCACCCTCCCTTGGTGGTGATGGGATTTGTCTTTCCCAGAGTCTTGATGGCTTTAGTCTGGAGTGGGGGTGGAGTCCACAAAGTTAATCCTGTATGGGATTAACTCAGGACATCACTTCCCCCTAACAGCCCATCTTTAAGCTATGGCTGAGCTGCCTTGTTCCTCAAGGTAACCAAGTTCCTCTAGTGGATGAGATCACAGTTAAATTCTTG
>NW_023603100.1:0-8589 GCF_014898055.3 Talpa occidentalis
TAAAGGTGTTATGTTTTGTCTTGATGGTAGATGGCAGAACCTATTTAGAGCAGGCAGATTTGGGGGTCTTGGGTGCCCCTCTCCCTGCCCTGTAACAGTTATAAAAATTTAAGGGTGAAAATATGGCATTCCTGATAGTAAAGCAGGGGTGGACAGAGCAGCTGCATGTCAGTTAATGTCAAGCTCACCTCGTTTTGTTTGTTTTGTTTTCTGTTTTAACTGAGGGGTGATGGATTATTGGAATAGAAAAATTTAGAAAGGAAGATACTGTAAGGACAATTTATAAATCTTTATTAACCCAACTATGGAAGGTTCCAGCAATCTAAGGTGGGGTCAGAAAAGATGATCAGCCAGAGGTGGGAGCAGAGAGGATTATCAAACTTAGAAGACCAATCCATTCTGACACCAAGGCAATAATTTCCACAATAATTCCATCAAGGGACCTTATGAAAGAACGCCCTTACCCTGGCAAAATGCAGCTTTTTTTTCTTTCAGAAGCCTGTGTCTATGCAGACGTCTCTCTTTGCTGTTCTCTTTTCCTCAATAAACTTGATGCGTGCTAATGAAAAGGAACATTACTCAATTATTTGTCAGAGGGATCCAAGAAACCCCCCTATACTGAGCCCTATCACCTGAATTCCATCAAGGGGTTTTCAATTTTTAGTTTGAACTGAGGCTCCTACTCATTTGTTGGTCCAAATGAACACATTTTACCCTTTTTCAATTTTTAAAATATTTATTGTGCTTAGTCAACAAGCTTCATATAGTTATAGGTAAAAATAAAAAAATGGTGAAAATAATAAGGCACTAATTCAAAGTTCAGACCCTTCCAGCTTTCGATACAAGATGTCTGGGGCCTCTCTCATGGCGCAAGGGGTAAGTCTCAGCACTATCAAGCTACTGGCAGACACTGTGGCATGAGTTCCATGCCCAGCCTGGGAGCTGGCCCACATGGTGCAGTAGACCTCTCCAGTCTCGCCCACTGCTAACCTCAGCAGAGTATCTCTGCATCTCTGGCCTACAACCCCATCTTGTATGCATAAATAAATAAAAATTTTACAAAATAAACAAGTACAAGAGGCCTGAAACTTGTACAAAATTATGGGAAGAAAAAGACAAAATTTTGAATGGAGCAATGACATTTCATAAAACAAAATTTGAAATAACTAATAAAACCTTCCTGTGACTAGTTCATTGCCTTTAGAAAAAGAAATATAGAACATAATAGAATGAAATTCCTGTGTTCCAAGTCAACTTGTCACAGATCAATATAAATCTAGTGTCCTACTGTAACAGGGTGGTCCCCAGGAAAGGGGGAGTTTCCAGGTTTCCTGTCCCACCCAAAGGAGGGTGGAGCTGAACAGGGAGTAAAGAATCTGCACAGGAGACTGAGGAAAGAAGGAAGCAGGATGGAGCCAGAAGACCTGGAGGAGGCACAGGGAGCTGAGAGACACATGAAGAAACTGTGTTTGCCTTTTGGTCGTGGACTGATTGACACACATGTGGGTGAGACCCATGGGGTGGTGACAATGGCAGTTTTTGTCTTAATTTTGATTTTGCTCTTTTCCTCCCAGACGTGTCTGGTTGTTTCTGATACTTTTCTGTGGGTCCCCACTGGAAGATGCTTTAGACTTGTGGCAGCTTTAGGGCCATGCTCTAGGCCAATCCTGCTTGGGTTGACTTTTACCCACGAGGGAATGGGTAACTTTGGGTGCTTGATTTAGAAACTATAATCTTTGTCTCTCCTGTATTGTTTACTAATTGTATTAAAGTTCCTTTTCATTAAAGTCTCATATGTTTTGTGTTGATGTGGCGGATGGCAGAACATATTTAGAGCAAGCAGGTTTGCAGGGTCTGGGGTGCCCCTCTCCCTGGAAGGTAACACTACCAAACAGAACACTTTCATTTTCTGTCTCATCCTAGAACTGAAAACCTGATTATTTCAGTGGAGGTTCCATAATAGACAAGAAATACGGTGATATCAAAATTCATATTGATTCATCTGTGGTAATTCAACAGTGAGCCTATTTCTGGGTAAGCTTGCAAACCATACAAGGTCAGAAGCATCATAAATGAAGAGGGTGCTAAGGCTCAAGGAAAAGAAAGAAAAAACACTGGGGGGCCTCCCCAGTGGCTCAGCGGTTGAGTGCTGGGCTGCGAACCTGCCTGCAGCCTCTGCTGCACCAGTTCGATCCCTGGCCACCGGCGAGGGTCCCACATGGCACAGCAGACCTCTCCTGTCTCACCTGCTGTTCCACTCAGCAGTGTATTTCAGTCAGTCTGCCTGTTCTGTTCCCTGCTCTGGCTCTGGTGAATCCTCTCACCCTCCCGCGCTTCTGACCGTACTCAGTGCTTGCATAAATAAATAAATAAATCTTAAAAAAAAACAACACTGGGAATAGCAAGAGTCATATGAGGAACCAAAGAATGCCAACAATATTTAAATCCCATTTTTTAAAAAGGGAATTTTATTTATTTGCTAAAAAGCTACCCTATAAATGAATTTTGTCAACTGTCAATGAAAGTAAGTCACTAATACATAGCAGACAACTATTGCAATGTCTATCCGTGACTTTTATTGTTTTTGACGGGGTGACTTTCAAAGTAGCAATGATAGCAACAAATGTTGTAGTCTCAACCCATTTGAGCAATGTTGAAATGGAATTGTGTACTGACCACACAAATGGACATCCTCATCAACATTTCCACCCAGACGTAAAGACACTCGAGTCTTCCCCATTTATCTTAGAATTTTTAGATTGTCACCATCTTCGGAGGAAAAATGGGCTATTTACCTGTATCTCACTTTGAATTTCCACACCATTATGATGCAGCAAGATCATCGGGTGGGTGTCGCCACCGTGAGTCCTGTCCTCCTTTGTCAGGACTCTCCTAAGAATTGGAGTGAAGTCCCGACCTGGGCCACGGGTACGTGAAGGTCTGATCACTGTTGTGCTTTGAGTGCTCTGAGCAGAGGACTCAATGGAACAAGGTAAAAATGCACCATGGTCCACCCAGGAGCTCGCCCTGCAGCTGTGTCCATCACACTATGGGTCCCGCTGGAGCTGGTCGCTGCCTGTGACGGAAGCTGCACAGACTCTCTGAGCACCTTCATCCTCCCCGTAGCCAGAAGCTCTGCCCTGGGGGTGCAACAACCACACCATCTCCTCACTGGCCATGAGGGATTAGCGCCTGCCTGGCAGTGTCATTCCAGGCATCGAGGCCCCTGACAGTTGAAAGAGAGGTGGGTAGGGCTGCTCCAGCACTTCCCCCCGCCCAAGAAGATACCAGGTCTGTGCTTCCACCTACACTGAATAAGGAGAGAGAGGAGCTGACTGGCAGGGGCACCAAGACTACCCCCTCTGCTGAAATGGAAGGTTCTAGGCTCAGGCAGGCCCGGGGGTGTAGGTTTTTCTTTTGTGGCTCCAATACCTGAGCCACAGTTTCCTCATCTGTACAAAGGAAAGTATCTCCTCAACTCTAGAGGTGGACACGACCCCTTCACCTGTTGTTGCTGAGCGCCCACTGTCTGCTAGATGCCTAGGACACGAGCTGAGCCGAGCCCACAGCTCAGGACACCCTCACGAGCAATCGGGGACACAGGAAACTTCAACAGATACACAAGAATTGTGACGGGAAGTTTGAGATGCCACAATCTTCCCTGGAAGGGGCACCTGACACGCTCCTGGCCAAGGGGGCATCATGCAGGGCTCCAGCGGAATGACCCTTGAAGTGGACTGGTCAGGTGAATGGGGTGGGGGAGAGAGAAGGAGGCTGTCAGAGAGGGGCCACGGGCCTGAGACAGCAGGAGCAGAGGGCAAGACTCTCGTCAGCTTGTCTGGAGGTTTGGACTTTAGCCTGAGTGAGGACATGGGAGTCACTGAAGAGCTCTTTGAGGCTGTAAATAAATGACGTGACCCAACAGGTTGTCTTGTGAGGGCAGCGAGGACCGAGGGAAGGACTGAGACAGCCCTTGGGAAACATTCTGTTCCTCCCTTTCCTCTCCCCAGCCAGGTAAAGATAGGAGGACGTGAACCAGCCCGCCCAGGACAGCAGTGACATGCCCTTGCTCTCCAGGTAAATTCAGACCCCAGGCCCAGCTTCAGAAAGGACCATCCACGGATGAGTGGGTCTGGCCCTGCCTTGTCCAGCAGCAGGTGATCAGCCCACAATCAAGGATTGTGGATTTTACGGACACATGTGACCAGAGACATGGTTCTATCCTATTATCAACTTCATGTTTTCCAGTTTCACGTTTTGAATTTCATGACTTAATTCCCGTCCTTGATTCCTTTATAAAGCACACTGGCACTATCCTGCAATTAAGTCACTTGAGCGCAACGTTTTCTCAGGTGGCATCATGAAGCAGAAAGGTGGAAGAATATCCTAATATTATACTATCAATAACTTGTCATCTATTATATGATAAAACACCTTTGCCTTTCAATCTGAAATATTCCTTCTTCATCTCTAGAGAACAGACCTACTTTGTCTTTTTAGAAATTATAGAAAATAGGGGCTCCCCTGGTGGCGCAGTGGTTGAGCGCCGGGCTGCAAAACTACCCGCAGCCTCTGCAGCACTGGTTCAATCCCAGCCGCTGGCGAGGGTCCCACATGGCACGACAGACCTCTCCTGTCTCGCCCACTGCTCCCCTCAGCAGTGTATTTTTGTCAGTCTGCCTGTTCTGTTCCCCACTCTGGCTCTAGTGAATTATCTCATCCTCCCGCGCTTCTGACTGTACCCAGTGCTTGTATAAATAAATAAATAAATCATTTTTAAAAAACAAAAAAAGAAATTATAGAAAATGACACCTATGTTTTTTATTAATACTCTGTTTTATGAATGTTCCATAATTGGAAAAGAGTAGCATACCTAGGTGGGACTTCCTATTTGTATGCAATTGGCAGATTCAATGCAATTCCAATAAAAATTACAATGGTGTTCTTCAATGAAATGGAGCCAATACTGTTCAAATTCATATGGGATCACAAAACCTCTAATAGTGAACGTTCTTCTGACTAAAAGGGGGGAAGATGGAGGTATTACACTCACAGACATCAAACAATACTGTTAGGGGGAAAGGATGTCCTGAGCAAACTCCATACAGGTTTTGTGGACTCCACCCCCACTCCAGACCAAAGCCATCAAGATGCTGGGAATGACAAATCCCATCATCACCAGAGGGAGGATTGCTGGGACCTGAGGGTGGAGTTAAGCAGCCAGGTTTGGTATAAAACCAGACATGTGGGCCTTGGCTCTCTCTCTCTTAGCCTCATAGCTCTTGGCTTTTCACTAGCTCTCAGCGTGCCATTGGGATTCCAGGTCAATGGAACTGGTAGGACACATTCACGAATTTTCTCCCTCTTTTTGTAAATAAACCTTTTATTAACCTTGTGTGTGTGCCTGCAGTTGAGTATTAATAAGTCCATTTTAAGCACGCAGGTGAGGAACCACAGGCAACCCATTTCATGTTGGGGTTGCCAGTAACAATATTACAAAGCTATTATAATAAAAACATTATTGGAACAAAAACAGACACAGAGACCAATGGAATCTAATTTAAAGCCCAGAAATAAAACCACACTTCCATGACACAGGAGCAAGGAATAAACATTGGAACAAGAATAGCCTCTTCAATAAATGGTGCCGGAAAACTGGATTGCAACATGCAAAATAATGAAACTAGACCACTATCTCACACCATGCACAAACCAACTCAAGTCGATGAAAGACTTGAATGTGAAACCTGGCATCATAGACTATATAGAGGGAACATAGGCAAACACTCAATGACACAATCCTCAGAAACATCTTTGAGGATTCTTCTCCAGAAGCAAGGAAACAAAGGAGAATGTAAACAGTTAGGGACACATAAACCTAAAAATCTTCAGAACAGCAAGAGACAGTGATCAAACAAAGAGACGCCCCCCTGAATGGGAGAAAATATTTGCAAACCATATGACATATAAGGGACTGATATCAAAGATTTACAAAGAGCTTACACAACTCAAAACAAACAAACAACCCAGTCCAAAAAGGGGCAGAAGTCAAAAGACACTTCTCCAAAGAAGAAATGCAAATGACCAACAGGCACAGAAAAAAGGTTCAGCATCACTAATATCAAGGAAATGCCTATCAAAACCACATAGATGCCATCTCACTCCAGCAAGAATGCTCTACATTAAAAAAAAAACTGGAAACAACAAATGCTGAAGAAGCAGTGGAGAAAAAGGAGCCTCTGACACTGCCGGTGGGCGCGCAAACTGGTCCAGCCACTATGGGCAGCTGTGTGGAGGGTCCTCAGAACACTGAAAATGGGTCTACACATGTCGGGCCCAGACCTGAACATCCGGGTTCTTGCCTGAAGCAGGTTCTGAATGTTAGCTCGAGTGAAGGTTTCAAGTTTCCTATTGTGACGACTGAAACTTTCCCCCTGCTTGCTACTTGTGGCTTGTTTGCATTGGTGGTCTCTCCTTGTTAGAGATAACGAGAGACCTCCTCCTCTGAACCCTATGTAACATTGTACACATTCCTGAATAAATGAGACTGGCGATGATCCTGGCTTTGTCTCCACTCCTCGCTACCCCTGTCCTATACCAAGCCCCTGCTTCCTCCCCCGGGTACCGTGTAGATCTGCCCAGCTGGCCCGGACATACACATGATCCGGTGTTCCACTCCTAGGAATCCACCAAAGGACAAAAAAAACCCAGGAAACCCGAACTGCTGTGTTCATTGCATCCCTATTTATAATAGCCGTGACATGGAAACAACTCAAATGCCAGAAAACAGGTGAATGGATCAAAACGTTGTGGTACAGTTACACCATGGAATATTGCTCAGCAATCAAAAAAGACACATTCATGCCACTGGTGGCGATATAGATGGAGCTGCAAGGGATGATGCTACCACAATAAGGCAGGAGAAAGATAAATATCAGGTGGTTTCACTTACATGCGAAAAATAGAGAAACTGAAAAAAAGGTAGAGAAAAAGACAACCCTAGCAGGATGACCAAGACCTGAGGCACCCAGCGGGAGGGGGGGGGAGGGGGTGAACAGAGAGGAGGGAAGAGCACAAGGGATTATGGTGATGGGGCACGGGGGCTATTTTGTGGGAGAACTATGGGGACCACCCCTGAGGGGAGACACCAATCACTAAAAAATGAACAACGATGCAAGAAAAGAAAAAAAGAGAGAGATGGTCTTTAAGGACAGGGAGACCCTAAGACAATATAAATAAATAAATGCTCTAAAGGGGTCTCACCTGAGCACTGCTGGAGGCACTGCCGAGGCATCCCCTCATCCGTTGTTCTAGATCTCAAGGAATTGTCTCTGGCCTGTGCAGCAAGTAAGCCTGCTGTGTGTGAATAATTAGAAAAATGCTATTTTTATTTTTAAAGATTTATTTATTTATACAAGAACCGGGTACCGGCCAGAGGTGTGGGGGTGAGAGGAGTCACCAGAGACAGAGTGGGGAGCAGAACTGGCGGATGGATTGAAATCCAGGGCTGAGGGGGGCAGCGGGGAGACGGGGAGGTCTGCTGCCCCCTGAGGGCTGCTCCTGACCCACGGGGGTGGACTCGTCCTCAGGGGCTGGCCAGAGCTGGGGATCTCCATCTGTACCCCCCTGCCCCCCAGGAAGCCCATGAATATGACCTGAAATGGTCCCAGTTCTCACCGGGAAGCTGAGCACGATCTGAGCTGTAGGAGAGACAACGCCGCCATGGGGATCACGATGGCGAGACCTCGCTCAGGGCAGCGACCTCCTGCCCCAGGACAGTGCAGGGGCTCCTGACCCCAGCTCCCCTGCACGGGCAGCAGCTGCCGGCCCCCTCCCGGTGCCCCCGGCGCCCCCCACCCCCAGCCAGGGCCTCTCTACCCGCCGGCCCTCAGCAGAGGCAGCGCTGCTCAAGGCCCCGCCCCTCCCGGAACCCTGGATATCCAGTTGCTGCATCCCCAGGACTACCCAAACCCTCTGAGCATGTCCTGGCCCTGGCCACACTCGCCGGGGGCTAGAGGTCACCTGCACCATCCGCTCGCACTAACACCCCCAGAAGCAGCTTGGGCAAGGGCGAGGTCACTTGTCAGGGAGGCTACCCCAGTCTAGCCACCGGCAGTGACCGCGCCCACAGCCAGGAAATGCAAATAGGCCCCCCCCCCCGCAGTCACCTCAACGCACCCAAGCCCTGGACAACCCACATGCCTGATGGGGAAAAGCCCGCACCTGCCCCAGCTGACCTGAGAAACCCAGGCTCAGCCCCAGGTGAGCCAGGCCCCACCCACCCACTGTTGAAGGCACAAAAGTGACAATTTCAGAACCGTGGGTAGGGGCCGCCAGAAACCCCCTAGACCCTACTCCTCTGTCTTCTCAGTATGTGCTTCACAACGTGTCATTATTCCTCAGATACTTCTCAACACTCCTTACTGCAGTATTTCTCCTCAGATGTTTCTCCACAGAGGCCTGTCTTCTCGCCAGAATCTGCTTCCAAAAGTGTCACTTCTCAGATATTTCTCCTCAACACTCCTTACTCGGTATTTTGCTCTCAGATTTTCTCTCAGAGCATGTCTTCTCAGAACCTGCTTCCCAACG
>NW_023603101.1:0-8568 GCF_014898055.3 Talpa occidentalis
TACATAAGATGATGTCATCTGCTGTTTGTGAATAGACAGAGTTTTATGTTCTCCTTTCATACATTGGATGCCTTTTATTTCTTTCTTCATTGCTCTGGAAAGAATTTCCAGCAAAATTTGACAGTGGTGAGAATCAGTATTCTGGCCTCATTCTTTACAATCTGGAGTAAGTGCTCAGGTTTTAAAACTGAACATGATGTTCACATATTTATAATACTCTATATTTATTGACAAAATTTTCTTTATTCTGCTTTTTGAGTGATTGTACCATGAAAGTGTACTGGATTTTTCAGAAATATTTTGAATCACTTGATACGATCCATGTTTTTCCTCATACAATTCATGGGTTTATTGCATGTCTTGGCTTTAGTATGTAACAACTGACTTTCTGGGATAGACACTCGTTTGTAGTGTATCCACCTTTTAATGGTCTGTTGGTTTCATATTGTTATGTGGAGGATTCTAGGCATGAAAGGTCCAGGTCTTTAGTTTTCTGTTCTTGTGATGATTTTTTTTTGATTTTGACTGATTATAGTTGGTGTTACGGTTTAGAAAAATAGGGTCAATTTCTTTGGTTAGGAATCAGGTATAATTTGAGTAAGGTGAGGGTTATTGTGTATTATGGTTAGGCTTTTGATAACTAAGATGATAGTCATGATCTAGGGTCATGGTGAGAGCATATGTTTCTGTTTTGATTTAGATTGTTGCGAGCATGGATTTGGGGCCTGGTATGAGGTGAGCATGAATGAGTGTGTGGTGTCTTTAAATTTTTTTGTTTTTCCAAAAATATACTGCTGTTCATGGATGGCTTTTCAGCTGGAGGGTAGGAGAAATTTCCCATCCTCCCTCAAACAGTGGTTGATGGTTCATTCATTCCTGTTGCTGAACTAGTCATGCATGTATGAATGACCAATAATTTTGCCAATACTATTCTAAGATCTTAGATGAGATCCTCTATCATAAAAGACAGATTATAGGAGAAAAGCAAACTGAACTTTTAATAACATTTATATTTCTTATATACATGAGGGATAGCAGGGGAAACCTATAACTCCATAAAAGGTCCCAAGCCATCACCTCAGTGCCATCCTCAGGTAAAACAAAACAGGAAAATGTCAGGAGAGGGGGATAGTCATGGAAGGGTGATCAGGCAAAGAAAAATCAGCCAGGGAGTCATTGTTCTTTAGATGAATGCCCAGAGCTTACCATGGATGAGGTTGGTGGCTTGGTTTGAATTTGTTATTTGGACTGGCGATTTCCCTTATGAGTATGCAACCCTCACAGAGGGGCAACTTCTGGCTGCTTTTAAAAATAGACCAAAAATAATCATGACGCCAATGAGACAGGCTCTGCATTCATATTATGGTTGTCAAGAGATCTTATGCCAAAGCGGCTTCTGTGGGGTCACGTTCTGCTCCCTTCCCTGAAGGAATGACAGTTTGCTTATGCACTCTTCATTAAAGGACATCTTGATTTGAAAAGTTTTAGCCATTTTGAATAGAGCATCTGCACATAATAACATGCTAGATTTGGTTTGAATAGTTTTTCAAAGTGGTCCTAAATACTAGAGGCCTGATTGTTGAATCTGAAGGAGATATTATTGTCTTTGGAAAACGCTGCCCAACTGTCCTCCAAAGCATCTGCCCATGCATTTCACCGGCAATGAAGGGTCTTCCTGCTGTTCTCACCCTCCAGCAATGTGTCAACTGGTAAGTGATGTTGGGAGTTTAAACAGTTCTTTGTAGTGATGTTTCCTTTTTTTAACAACCCTTAGTTATACATGACAATGAATATATTTGTGTGCCCATTTATTATCTGTATATTTTTGGTGTGATGTCTGTTCAGATTTGTGGTTTGCAAATTTGCTCCACTTTTCTTGGCTTGTGGTTCTCTGAACATGTCCTTTCACAAAAAAATATTCACAGAAAATTTTTGATATTCAAAGTCCACACTATTCATTTATTTTTTTAAGTGGTTTTCATGCTGTGTGTAAAAATTCTCACCAAAGTCAAGGTCATGTAGATAATCTGTTTTCTGCTATGATTAATTATGGTTTACCATATTTTTATTTGCTTATGTATAATTTTGGTGATATTTGGTGTAAGTTGTAAACTTGTGTTCACATTTATTTCATTTCCACCATTTCACAATTCCTCACTCTATCATTATTGGATATATCAAGTTGCTTCCCTTTTTGTTTGAATTCCATCCTTTCATGAAATTAAAGTAGAAATTCTGGGATGGGGACTGTGATTGTTGATACTACTGTACCCCCCCCACGGAGCACCCGAGCCACTTTGATCCTGCCGTGCATGGCCGTCTGCCAGGGGCCCTGGCTCTGCCCACACAGAGGAGCTGGTTCCTGAGGCCCCACCAGAGGCACCGCAACACTTTGGTGTTGGGACTACCCACTGGACTCCGTGAGAAAAAGGTAAGGCGCAGTCAACACTTTTGGTGTTGAGACTACATCGGACCTGTGGACAAAAGGTAAGGAGTAGCGAGGAAAGGTGAGGGGAGGCAAGGACAGAGGTAAAGAGGAGGAAGAGGGAAGGAAAAGTGAACCTAGTGACACACACACAGTCAGTCTTCATCAGTGACCTCGCTCCCACACACAGTTGTTTGTTCCCATCTCACCTGGTCACATCAGATACACATTCACACACACACACGTAATTCTCACATGCTGACACACAAGTATTTATTTCTCACCTTGTGCCTACGTGTATCAATATATCATGACTTTTTCTCACTGACTTGTTCATACACACTTGCCATTACTTGATTTCTCACCTGGACACACACAGATGTATCATCCTTTACTCCATTCCTGTTCTTGGTCAACCCACACGCACTCAGTCACCTCATTCTGTGTCACCTTCCACACACACAGTCAGTTATGTTCCTCATCTGTGAACGCATTCACCATCCATTACTTCATTCCTTACCTACTCACACAATAGACAGTTTCTCATTGCTCACCTTGTCTCTCACACGTACACATGGTCACTTTTTTCTCACCTATTTTTACACACATAAACATAATCACCTTTTCTCACCCAACAATCACACACGTCACAGGTACCTGCACACGCAAAATCACTTCGTCCCTTACCTTTGAAATTAAGCACATAAACACACAGTAACCTCATTTGTTACCTCATCTCACCACAAACACACATTCAGAATCACTCCTCACCTAGTCACACAATCAATGTCTTGATTTTTTGCCTAGCCACATGATGTTTTATTCCTCACTTAGCACATGCACACATCGAGTATGTTTGTTCATTCTCACACAGAGACACACAGTTCCTTCATTCCTCACTTAGTAACAGGCAAACATACGAGCGACTCCATTTTTCTCCTGGTCTCACAATCACCTACTTTTCCTTGTATTCACATAGACATACACACACTTACACAGTGCTTCATTCCCCAAGGGGTCGCACGCATATGTGGTACTATGTTTGCTACTTAGCATCACATAAACACACAATCAGTTACTTTTCCCCTACTTGTTCTCACAAACACACATAATCAATTATTTCTTACTTAGTCTTCACAATTACTTCTTTCTTTAGTAGTTACACACATATGCTTCACAATTACTGCAAGTTATCAGAACACAGGTACACAAAAACAGTCCTTGCTTTTTATTTATTTATTATGCATGCAAGAGCTGGGTGCAGGCCAGAGGTATGGGAGGGGTGAGATTCACCAGAGAATAGAGTAGGGAGCAGAACAGGTGGATTGCACCTTCCTTCACTTCTTTCCTCACTTTGTTCGATCAATACACCCACAAGAAATTATTTTCCTCTTCCCTAGTAAAATGCTATAGTTCTATCAGTTTTCACCAGTCCCAAGTACATTTGCACGATTCCTCATGTCAGACTGTCACACATGCATTTATAGTTACTTCTTCCCATCTACTCTTTGACAGACACCATTTTTCACTAGTCCACAATCACACAATTCATCTCATTCCCTGCAAGTCACACATACACACTGGATAGCTTCATTGCTTACTGAATTCACTACACACCCCATTAATTCATTTTGACCTAGCCTGTCTGTGTCTCCTGCAGGATTACTTCATCACCAGCAATACACAGGTATACTCACAATTAGCTCCTTACAGTCCTCCTGGGCACAGGCAGTTGAGCACAGTGCTGTAAAGCTGTCCGCAACCTCTGCAGGTTTAATCCTAGCTCTCCGGGGATACCCACACAGCGTGGCAGACCTTTCCTGTCTCACCCACTGCTCCCTCAACAGTGTACTTTCAGTCTGCCTGCCTGTCTGTTCCCTCTGTCTCTGGTGAATCCTCTCACCCCCACACATCTGGCCTGTACCCCGGTTCTTGTCTGCATAAATAAATAAACCTTAAAAAATTATCTTCTTACATAGTTTCTCCAACACACATTCTCTTTTTAAAATTTTTTACTTCATTGTTCATTTTTAAACAATATTGCTTCTCCCCACCTCCTCAGGTGTCCCCATAGAATTTCCTTTCCCAGTGCACCCAGGCATCCACACCTCAGTCCCCTGTGCCCTCCCTCCCTCCTCTGATCCATCTCCCTCCTCCTCCCCTGCAGTATGTCTCTGATTTATAATTGTCTGTTTTTGCTTTGTTGTGTTTTGTACTATTATTTTTTACAGTGATGTCTTATTGGTTCCCCTATATTCCTTTTAAGTGAAACCTTCCGATATTTTTCTTTGTTCTCCTGGCTTATTTCACTGAGCATAATTCTTTCTAGCTCCATCCATGTTGATGCAAATTGCATGAGTTTATCTTTTTTGATTGCTGAGTAATATTCCATGGTGTATATGTACACATCTTCCTGATCCAGTCATCTATTTTTGGGCATTTGGGTTGTTTCCAGGTTTTGCCTATTGTAAATAGTTCTGCAGTAAACATTGTGGTACAGATGTTCTTTTGGATCAATGTTTTTATGTCCTTTGGGTAGATCCCTAGGAGTGGAACTGCAGGGTCCTATGGTAGCTCCATTTTTAGTAGACCAAGAACCTCCACACAGCTCTCCATAGTGCTTGACCAGTTTGCACTCCCACCAGCAGTGTAGGAGAGTTCCTTTATCACCACATCCTCGCGAACATTTGTTGTTGCTATTTTTTTTTTGATATGTGTCATTCTTACTGGCATAAGATGGTATCTCAGTGTGGTTTGATTTGCATTTCCCTGATTATAAGGGTGTTGAACATTTTTTTTCATAGCCTTGGCCGTTTGCATTTCCTCTTTGAGAAATGTTTTTAATTTCTTCTGCCCATTTCTTGACTGGATTGTTTACTTTGTTTTTGTTGAGTCAGGTGAGTTCTTTGTATATGTTTGTGATCACTCTCCTATCAGTTGTATGGAGTGCAAAAATTTTTGCCAATCAGTAGGGTGTCTCTCTGTTTTCAGTTGAAATCTCTTTGAATGTACAGGAGCTTTTCAGTTTGATGTAATCCCGGGTGTTATCTTTTCCTTGACTTTCTTTGCTTTGGGTGATGCGTCCTTAAGGATGTTAATGAGCTGTATGTCTTGCAGTGTTTCACCTATATTTTCTTCTATGTATTTTATGGTTTAAGGTCTTATGTCTTGTTCTTTTTTCCATTTTGAGTTTATTTTGGTGCACAGTGAGAGGTAGTGGTCTCGTTTCATTTTTTTGCATGTGGTGGTCAAGTTTTCCCAGCACCGTTTATTGAACTGTCCATGTTCCATTGAATATCCTTTGCTCCTTGTCCAAGATCAGTTGTCCATATAGTGTGGGCTTTATTTCTGGGCTCTCTATTGGTTCCATTGGTCTGTGCAACAGAAATATCTTCATTCTTCCTTAGTACAACCATGTGCAGTGTACATTTCAACTTCATTTCTTAAGTGTACACACAAAGAATTTACTTCAGTCCTTACCTGTCTCACACAGGTACATGCCAAATCATTTCTTACCTAATCACAAACACACAATCATTATTTTATAGATCACTTCATTTTATATACAATACAGTTCCTTCCTTATTCATGTAGTTTCACACACACATGATTCATAAAACACCTGGTGCACAACACACAAATCCATTAATTTTCCCACCCTTGATCACAAGCAAAGCCCACGATCACTTAATGTTTCCTCACTTAATCTTGCAGATACATCAACTCTACATTCCACATCGAGCACACCCTTCACAGACAGTCTTCATTTCTAATCTACTTTCTCTGTCACATGCATAGTTTCATAGTTACTTCTCTCCACACCTGGTCTCTCCACATTTACAATCACTTCATTCCTCACGAGTCTACAGACACATGCACAGAAACACACACATAATCAATTACTTGTCTTCTCACCTGGTCACACATACACAATATCTTCCTTTTCTCATGCAGTCTCTTTCACACACATGCATCACTATCAGTTTCTATTTCTTGCCAGTCTTACAGAGAGACACGTAGCAGTAACCTGCAGGGCATCCTTGGTGGCCTAGGGGTTAAGTCTCAGCACTGCCTCTGAGGCGGACCTCCTGAGACAGAGTGGCCTGAGTTCGATCCCCTGCCAGGGAGCTAACCTACATGACACCACAGACCTCTCCTGTGTCGCTGGCTGCTCCCTTTAGCAGTGTATTTCAATGGATCATCCTGTTCTGTTCCCACTCTGTCTCTAGTGAATCCTCTCATCCCTCCATACCTCTGGTCTACACCCCAGTTGTTCTATGCAAAAATAAGTAAAATAAAAATCTTACAATAAAGGAATAATTCTTTTTCCACTGATTTTATTTAAAGATTTATTTATTTATACAAAAGCTGAGGTATAGGCCAGCGGTGGGGGAGGGTGAGAGGATTCACCAGAGACAGAGCGGGAAGCAGAACAGGCAGATGGACCAAAACACTGCTGAGGGGAGCAGCGTGCGAGACAGGAGAGGTCTGCCGCCCCTTGTGGTTATCTCCCGGACTTGCTGGGAACCGACTCAGTGCTGCAGAGGTTGAGGCCAGCTTCACAGCGCTGCGCTCAACCCACTGTGCCACTGGGGAGGCCCAGAATAATTCTAAAAAAAAGGAATGATCTGCTTCATAATTCCTAACTGGCCACAAGGATACAGAATCCGACTTCATTCCTCATCTATTCTCCTAACACCAGTGACCGGACTGCTCACCTGGTCACAAACACACATCACGACCAGTTTCTTCAGTTTTCCACAAGTTTACATACACAAACATTCAGATACTTTATTTCTAGTTATGTGAAATTACTCTTTTCCTGGTCATGGGCAAACATAATCGACTTCTCATTGCTTACCTGTCTCATGCACATACTTACATTTCCTGCTCCGTCTAGTCCCACGGAAGCAGTCGGTTACTGTGCTCCTCACTGAGTCACACGTGCAGAAACCAGTCACTTCATGCCACACCTGCTCTGTCCCACGTGAGTACTTCATTTCTAACCCAGCCTCACATGCACATTGCCAAAGCAGTTTCCTTCCGTGTCAGTCATAAGCTCACAAACACAATCTGTCATTTCATTCTTATTCTGTGTGATAAACATGCACAAATGAGACACGTCATTCCATCCACAAACACACAGATGCCAATACACAATTTTTCCATTTTCTCCCTAGTCACACAGACACATGCATTAGTACGTTTCATTCCTAGTCACACATACAACCTATCTATGAATTCATTCATTGTAGAGCGTCAAAGGCCACTCTCAGTCATGGTATCCTTTGACTTTAAACACACGCAAAATCATGTCTATCATGCAAATCTAGTTACAATTATTTTGTCATTGATTCACAAAAACATCACAGGCACTACCACATGATCACAAAGCCCAGGGAGTACTGTAAGAGGTGTGGGTGAAGGCATGGGTAGGTGTGGGTAAAGGTAGGGGTACAGGGTTTGGGGGTGGTCGGGGTAGGATTAGGTTGTAGAGTACAGGGTTAGGGTAGGGTTAGGGTTTGGGTTAGGGATATGGTTAGGGAAAAGTCAAGGTCACAGGCACTCACAGTAATTAGGGTTGTTCTTCATGAACTCTGACCACTTCATGACACCAGGTTGCTATTCTTCACCTCTCCATGAACTCATTGACCACTTCATGACCCAGTACTTAGGGTTGACCTCTCTATGACCCCCGTCCTCGGACCCCAAACACGTAGAATTGACCTCTTCAAGACCTCTGACCTCCTTATGTTCCCATTCAATAATATTCATCCCTTTGTTATCTATGACTTCTCCATGACACCAAGTACTTAGGGTTGATTCACTATGACCCCTGACCTCTTCATGACTCCAAACATTAGTTGACCTCTCCATGAACTTTGACCTCTTCATGACCTCCAGTCCTGGAGTTCACTTTCCATGACCTCTGATCTCATGACCCCAAGTAAGTAGGTTCCTCTCAGGAACCCTGACCACTTCATAACCCTTAGTTCTTATGGTTGTCCTCTGACCTCTTCATCATCCCAAGCAGTATCTGTGACCCTAGAAATTGGCATGCCCTCTCTCTGACCTCTGATGCTCATCATGACCCTAGTAAGTATGACCTCTCTATGATCCCAAGTAATTAGTGTTGACCTCTC
>NW_023603102.1:0-8566 GCF_014898055.3 Talpa occidentalis
ACATTAGTGGTTTTCTGCTCCTGTGAAACTTGTAGAAACTCTGGAATCTCTTTTTTCAGGTCTAGTGCTAGAAACTGCAAGGGGTGGCACTGCAGCTTCGTGCCTTCTCTCATCTCCCCGACTGAAACTACTCTTATTTGAAGGCACGTTACTATCAAAGATGTTGGTATCAGATGACTTTAGACTAGATGGGTCTGGAAAGAAAGAAACACACTACTTCACTACTTATCTTACTTTGACCCTTCTTCACACCAAAATTTATACTTTTTTTAAAAGATTTATTTTATTTATACAAGAGCTGGGGTACAGGCCAGATGCACGGGACGGTAAGAGGATTCACCAGAGACAGAGCAGGGAACAGAACAGGCAGACGAATGAAATATACTGCTGAGGGGAGCAGTGGGCGACACAGGAGAGGTCTGCTCGCCATGTGGGTTGCTCCGAGGCTGGTGGGGATAGAACTGGCACTGCCGAGGCGGATGCAGACAGCTTCACAGCAGCTCTGCCCTCAAGCGCCTGCGCCACCAGGAAGGCCCTGAGGCAATACATGTTTTAATGGCCTAGTATTATTCCATGCATAGTAATATAATTTACCCATGTACTATTACTGGACTTTTAAGTAATTTTCTACTTTTCTAAAGATTTTATTTATTTATGCATACAAGAACTGGAGTGTAGGCCAGAGGTGTGGGGGTGGGGCATGAGGGGATGAGAGGATTCACCAGAGACAGAGTGGGGAGCTGAACAGGAGGACTGACTGAAATACACTGCAGAGGGGAGCAGCGGTGAGACAGGAGAGATCTGCTGCACCACGTGTTAGCTCCCTGGCAAGGGATTAAACTTGCGCTGCAGTGACTACCAACCGCTTCATAGTGCTGTGACTTAACCCCTTGCGCCACCAGGGAGGCCCACTTTTAAGTAATTTTCAATTACAAAGTATTGAAACATCCTTGAAGCTAAATCACTACACATATCTATAATAATTTCCTTAGGATAACTTACATAGTTCCTCTTCCTTGTTTAAAATGTCTCTGAATCGTATTAATTTCTCTTAAATTCATAAAAATAGGTGCTTCCTAAAAATGGTCAAATTACTACTTTCAAATTTGTTTTCCCCAGATTAGCACAAATAACATTAGAAAAAAGAAATCACATACTATAGGAAATTCCAAAAATATACTGACATTTTAATAAATTTTACCTGTTGTAACAGAGCGAAGTTTATCTAATACACCATGAAGCCTGAAAGAAAAAAAAAATTAAAGCTTACTTCAATCAAGATTTTATTTAAACTGGACATTTGAGGGCCCTCCCTGGTAGCGCAGGGGTTAAAGACAGTGCCATGAAGCTATCACCAGCCACTGCCGCACAAGTTCGACCCCCGCTGGCCAGGGACCTAACCCACATGGCACAGTAGACCTCCCCTGTCTCGCCTGCTACTCCCCTCTGCAGTGTATTTCAGTACATCTACCTGTTCTGCTCCCCACTCTGTCTCTGGTGAATCTTCTCACCCCAGGACCTCTGGTTTATACCCCAGTTCTTGTATGCATAAATAAATCTTTTTTTTTAAAAAGATAGATTTATTTATACAAGCACTGGGTAGTCAGAAGCGCAGGCGGGTGAGAGAATTCACCAGAGCCAGAGTGGGGAACAGAACAGGCAGACCGATGATATACACTGCTGAGGGGAGCAGCGGGCGCGGCAGGAGAGGTTGAGCCAGTGGGACCCTCGCCGGCTGCCGAGGATCAAACTGGCGGCCGAGAATCAAACCGGCGCTACAGAGGCTGCAGACAGCTTCGCAGCCCAGCGCTCAACCACTGCACCACCAGGGGAGGCCCTAAATAAATCTTTAAAAAAAAAAATAGACTTGACATTTGAGTCTCAAATGTCAGATAAATGGTACAAAGTGGTATTCTATGACTAATATTTTTCTACAGATTTATTTATTTATACATACAAGAACTGGGATGTATGCCAGAGGTGTGGGAGGTGAGAGGATTCCCCAGAGACAGTGTGGAGAAGAGAACAGTCAGATCTACTGAAATATACTGCTGAGAGGAGCAGCAGGTAAGACAGGAGAGGTCTGCTGTACCATGTGGGTCAGCTCCCTGGTCGGGGATCAACTCATGCTGCAGAGCTAGTGATAGTTTGATAGCACTGAGATTTTAAACTGTGCACACCAGGGAGGCACCGACTAAATAGTATTAATGTTAACTTTCAAGTTTCAGTTTTTAAAAGTTTTTAGAATAATGCTATAGAAGCTAATCAAAAATCCTATTTTTCCATCACTTATTTTCAGATCTAACCTCTATAAAAATGAGGACAAGGTTATCATGATCAGTCTTGCAAATAAATTGTTTCATAAGGACTAAAGACATAATGTTGCTTAAAGTAAAATAAAATATCACAAACACAATACACTTTATTTCCACTGATTAAGCAGTTGAAATTTATCTACTTATGAAAGGTTTCTGGGAAAAATTAATTTTGGTAAGCAAAAAAAGTATATTCCCAAAATACACATTATCACTTGACTATAACTATTACCAAAAAAACTAATGGCTTATGCAAGGATAAGTCACAACCTTACCTATAAAATATATCCTATTTTAGTGGATATGTACATCGCAAATTTCCCCTAAAGTCCTTCCAAGATGCTGTGCCTACTAAAAACATAAAAAAAAAACTTTCTTTCTTTTTACAATGTTTCTCTCAGAAACCTAGTCACATGACAATGTCTCCAAGGACAATTATGGCAGGCCTCCACAAAAATGGGTTTATGTTTGCAGTTGGTGGGTGGCAATGAACACTTAGGAAAGCAATGTGACACCATCACTTGTATTAGTATATGTTGAAGAACTGAATTTACGGGAAGATGAGAAAATTAATTTTATTTTAAATTCAAATCCACTTAGCTGTCTGCTTGTGTAAGAATTTATCTAAAGCATTCCATCAGGTGACCCAAAGGTTGAAGAAAAAAGTCAGGTCATAAAAAATGCACGCGAAACAAAAGACTGAAGAGTTTAAAAAAAAAAAAAAAAAAAGGGCACTCATGACCAATGATAATCACCCCAGTCAAAGGCACCACGCTCTTTTTTGACTTTTTTTTTTTAATGGGGGCAGGGGTGGGTGGGGAGGGATAAATTCTAGGAACAAAGTGGGTCAGGTCACCCACACAGTCTATGGGCCGAAACATCTGAAGGGCTACCACACATTCAATGTTCTTCAAAATCGTTATATGGACCTAGAGATTTCCATGTGGAATTTCAAGAAAGCTTTGTAAGAGTTATAAGGCATATAATAGGGGCAAAATGTCATTAATATCATCTTTGGTTTCAAGGCAAGAGGTTATCCAGTTCTGTTTCCTTCCTTGGAGTCTCCTAGTTCTTCACCATTCAAATTAAGCAGGTCACTTTGCTCACTCAACGTCTGCCCCATCATCAAATTGCACTGTAAATGAAGTTCCCAGTGAGAGCCTCTACGTAAGGATGTGCCCCATTCTCAGCAGCATTATTAACCTCTCCTAGCCATGACTCTACCTCAAACCATAAAATTGAATTTTATGTTTTAGTCAGTATTCTCAACTAAGGCATATGGGGGCTTAAAAAGATACTGAAAATTATGTTAAATTTACAGTTGAACATAAAGCTGCCTATTTAAAAATCCCAAACTTTACGTTCCATAGTTTTATAAACTGATTTGAAATTTTGTCAAGAAAACCTTGCCCCCTAAGAGTTAACTCACTGGACAAAGCATTTTGGACATCAATCTAGTCCAAAAAAACCATGGGGAAGAATGGGAGTAAGATGCAGCAACATCTTATGGGCCAGGCACATTAGCTGTGAGGACATTACATGTATTAGCTCATTTAATCCTCACAACAATCCTATAAAGGGGATTTACCATTTCCATTTAATAGATGGAGAAACCAAGGTATGAAAAAGATCCAGGATTCAACCTCAACAGTCTGGCTCCATAGGCTGTGCTCACAACCTGTCTCTCTACAACGAAGCTGATATGCCTATCAAGAACCTCTTTGATAGCAGAAAAAACACCTACTCTGTCTCATACCAAGCTTTGGTCTGAGGGGTAGATAATTCAGAAACCTACCATACGGTGAATCGAACTGTGTTGTTCCCTAGAAACAGGGACAGGTCCTCTGTCATTTGGTCCTGACTTTTCTTGTTGGCCACCATCACCATAATGTAATCAGGAAGTTCTTCATCTATTTAAAAGGAAAAGTATATAAAAACTTTTTTATGTTTTCCTTAATATTTTCTTCTACTTAGAAGTTGTCTTGCTTGAAAATACATACTTAGTTCTAAGAATTAACATGTCAGCTATACTGGAATATGTTGAACAAGAAAGTTTTCTCCATTCCAGAGGTATTTCAATTACTAGAAAAATGGGAATAAGGATTAATACTTACAAAACTAAATAATCTAAATTACAGAATCAAACTTGAGAGTGCATTTATTCCTTTAAGTCTTCCATAAAATGCTCGTTAGTTTCAAAGAGGCTTCCAGGAAGCACATTGGCATTCCTTAAAAATAACTGAGTTTTGCGCTTACTTACATTCCAAAATGTTTAAGAAAATACTTTTATCCTTGGTAAAGCAAAGTTCAATCACTCAGGCTAACACATCTGCAGCAACGTAAATGAAAACTACCCTAAAACCCTACACATCATTGTAAAAGTCCCATCTTACAATTGGTTAAATAACTTTACTTCAACTGATTTAGCCTCATTCCCTCCTACACAGTGATTATGACGTGAGGGTTAGGGACAAAACAACAAAAAAAACCACCACTCCAGTAAGAAGAGAAGGAAGTAAAGACCGTTTATCAGGTACTTTAATCCCTACCCGCCCCCCCCCCAAAAAGCCCTTTAGACCTGACACCTTAATAACCCATAATACATCTCTGTAGACAAAAGGTTCATTAAAGAAATACTCAGACATTTATTTCAAGGAAAAATATCGAAAATATAGTTCAAAGAAAGCACAAATACAATGAAAAAGCCCCATCTACAAAGTGAGAAATTACAGTATTTGATGGAAACGTGCATATGACAAAAGAGACAAATAATGAAAAGTCATTTATTATTTTCTTTGTAGACTTATCAAAAGGTTCCCACTGCTTTCAGGGAATTACAGTCAATACATCCGCTAGTCTACTTATGCAAAGTGGACTTACTATAAGCCACCCTGGTAAATCAGGAAAGGTCAACAAAAAAGCTTAACTACTTTAGCAATCCTGACAGTTTTCCTCCCTCATAATGTCAGTGACAAACACAAACAGACTGTGTTTTCTGTCAATATACATTAACTTGCATTTTCTAAAATTTTATATGAACAGGACCACTGGTTGCCTGGTTACAGAGTGGGAGGCCAGGGACAGGGAGCTACAAAGGAGCTCCAGGATACTTTGGGGGGGGCAATGAATATGGTCATTAATTTGATTAGCGTACATATCAAGACACAGCAAAATGTTATACTTTAAGCGTGTAGTTTAATATACAGCAGTATCTTAAGAAAGCTTACTAGAAATTTATATTGTTTTCTCACTAGATACAAATGGGAAATAATCTAACAAAAAATGTGTTCACAATATATTTTCTACATAATTCTAATCTATTTCTCAAGTTCACTTGAAATCCACATACCGAAAATTTTTTTTTAAGATTTCTGCTAGTATTTCTAAATGTAAACTGTTCTGAATCATACTTTGACATCTCACTAAAATGTTCCATTTTAAACACACACATGAGTAAAAAGGGTTGTTCACCATTGCATTGCACCCAGTGCCTTGAAAATAAATATTAAAAGATCGTATTCATAACCTTAAGGTTTCCAAGACTCCTTCCAGCACACAGAAGGGATTAGAAATTCACCCTTTTCATTGAGAAGGACCAAGTACAAATAGTTAAGTGGCAAGCTACAAACATAAATAATGTATACTTTTAAATAGAGCCTAATGGTGACCTGTTTACTCAGTTAACATTGATGGAAAAAAATCATGCTTTCAGCTATGCCACTGGGACACTTGGTATTTACCACATTAGAAATTACTACTGAGAATCTTTTATTTTTTTTAAAGATTTATTTTTATTTATATATACAAGAACTGGGGTGTACGCCACAGGTTTTGAAGGTGAGAGGATTCACCAGAGACTGAGTAGGGAGCAGAACAGGCAGATCTAATGAAATACACTGCTGAGCGGAGCAGCAGCACAGGCAGGAGAGGTCTGCTGCGTCATGTGGGCCACCTCCCTGGCTGGGGATAGAACTCATGTTACAGTGGCAGCAAGTAGCTTCAGAGCACTGAGACTTTAACCCCTATGCCACCAGGGAAGATCTTTTAAAATACTTTAACTCACTTATAATACATCTATCACATTTTAACCATACATATTTATGTTAATATAATTAAAATCAAATTTTCCATAACAAAAAAATTAGTGCAAAAATATAAGTTTTTTTTTTTTTTTTTACTCTCTTCTCTTCACTATCTGGTTAAAACAGTTGGGGGTTCTAATTTCTGCTTCTACACTTATTCTTCTCTGATCTGCTGTTCTGAGTGAAAACTCAGGAAAAAAATCTGTTCTTACACAGATAAGAAATTGCAAAAGGAGTATTTTACTAGCCTTTCCAAAAAATGTATATATTCTTCTATAATACTATGCCAAAACTCAACAGATAGTTGCTTAAAGGTAAGCAGCCATTTGGAGACTAAAACTTATTAACAAGTTTTACATACTCTTTTATATGAAAACCCATTGATCCATCCACACTTACAAAGGATCTGTTATCCTTGTATTAACACCTTGAATTGGTCTTTTGGAAAAACTACTCCTTTGCTGAGCTACAGAAACCATGTGTTGGTACATTTCATTACACAATATAAAGAATCCCTTGCTAATATCCCATTAGTTTTATCAAAAATCCCTTTTTTCCCCTGAAGACTTATTTTTTACGCGTATAAGAACTGTTGTGTAGGCCAGAGGTGGGGAAAGGGGAGGGGGAGGTATTTCACCAGAGACAGAGTGGGGAGCAGAACAGGCGGATCTACAGAATCACACTGCTGAAGGGAGCAGCTGGTGAAGACAGGAGAGGTCTGCCCACGCCATGTGGGTCAGCTCCCTGGCCTGAGAACAACTCATGCTGCAGTGGTTGGTGATAGTTTGACAGCGCTGAGACTCCTGTCCCACCAGGGAGGCCCAAAAATCCTTTTAAGTACTGGGAAGTTCTTAAAATTCATAAAGGCAGCCACAATTTTCTCAAAATCTTCATTACGCTCAACTTTTGTCATTAGCAACAATACCAACCTGGTCTTTGACTTTGCTCATTTTCAAGGGTACAAAATACCCAAATGTAACTAGTTTATCAATTCTTTAAAGTTAAAAAAAAAAATTCCAAGAAAAAGATGACTTATGAGAGTTATATAAACAACTGGCAATTAAAATCTGAGATTAAAAAAGGAAAAAGGTGGTTAGACCAGTTCACACAAGTCCTTTTCCTCAAGGCAATGCATCTTGCTTCAGTGAAGGGCAGAAATACTCATATTTTCTCACACTGCACATTAAGATGTAGTCCAGGGTCAGAGTTAAAAAAACATTTTTACTGCTCCTTCAATGACATTCTTAAGCAAAACAGACTTTTAAAAAAGTTTTTGGAAGGAAAGGTGGTGAGGAATATGGTTTCCTGTAGTTTAGTGTAAGATGCTAAATAAAAAGTTTTATCCACCACTTTCTGCAGAATCTAAATGACAGCAAACCAAAACGGTTCTGTACCATCAGTATTATTTAAAGGTAAGTTTGACTTAAAAGAGGCAAGACCTTGGGGTCTCCTGCATCTAGAAAACTACTTAGAACACACCAGAACTTTGGAGCCAAACAGACTCAGGTCTTCAATCCTAAGACCTTGCTCAAATAAGCATTCAAAGCCTCAGTTTCCCAGCTTGTGCAGCTGGAGACAGCACCACTTACCTTCCAGTGTTCTCCTGGGGATTACACGACCTAACGTATATACAAGGTTAAGCACGGTGCCTGGCCCACAGTGAATACGCAAATTATAAATCATTTAAAAAAAAAAAAGTGAGAAAAGAGGACACATTACTGTAGGAGATGAACGGGGCAGGGGTGTCAAAACATCTGAAAGTGAAACTCACTGAATCTTAACAGAGGCCAAATAAATGCCAGAAATGATCACTCACTCCTCTGCCTAACAATTCTGGAAAATGAAGATGAAGAGAGTGAGAAAGAACAGAGAATTAAAAAAACAAAAAAACAAAAAAAACAAACATCAAGAAAAACAGGATGCTGAACAGAAGGTAGCTCTGTTTGGCTAACCATTTTCAAAACCTTCTGAAAAGGGGGTTTAAAACAAAACACGAGGCCGCTTTCAACGAAAGCAATTTAAGGGGGGGAAAAAAAAATAAACCAGGGATCATCAGCCTGGAAGGGGGGGGGTGACAGGGGAGGGGGGATCTCGTCAAAGTCAAAAACTACGTCGTGGGGTGGGGGGGAGGGGAACCGCATCCACTAAAATTTAATTCGCTGCCAGGTC
>NW_023603105.1:0-8544 GCF_014898055.3 Talpa occidentalis
TAGATTTTCAAGTCCTCACTTTTCATGGTGTCTTTATCCCCCGGGAAAATTAGCAAGAGATAAAAGCTTATGCAATTCACATGAGTGTGTCTTTTCCAACTGGAACTGTTTCTTTCTCCCCATGCCTCATTTTCTCATTTGTGTCTTCTTTCTTTTCATATGGTGTCCCCAGTTGTGCTGTGTTCCCTCATGTACTTTTCTGTTTTCATTGGGGGACTTATTCTCTTCAAGCCCCTTTGTTGGTTTTCTATCCCAGCATCTACTATAAAATTAGACCCTGTGAGTATTATCTGAGTGTGTTAATGGTGGTGATGCTAGTACAATTCTTGGAGATGCAGAACAGAAAAGATGCAGGCAATATAAAATGTCCTTATGGCAGACAGAGTAATGAATTTTCCCTCAAAGATAGGCACATCCTTGGGACCTGCTGCATACGTTATTTATATAACAAAGGAGATTAGGGTTGTTTACGGGTTGACTTTAAAATAGGGGGATCATATTAGATTATCGGGGTGACTCCAGAGTCATTGCAATGGTCTTTAAAAGCAGAAGAGGAAGAGAGAGAAAAAATGAGTCAGACGGAGACTGCAGAGCTCAGAACAATGAGGTGTGATAAGCTGTGAGAAAGACTAAATTCTTGTCATTGCTTTTGAAGATGGACAGAGAGGCAGTAAGTCAAGAAGCAACACACACACACACACACACACACACACACGCATGTAAAGCCACAATTTTTTGACTTAAATGGGACACAGTGAAAACCAGCAAAAGTAAGTAGACAATGACAGAATTTGAAATACTAGTTTTACCACTGAGAATGTGTGAATGGTTATTCTATGTAACATTTTGCTTTCTTTCATTTTTGGAGAGGCACATGGAAACAGAAAATTTGTCTTTAGAAAGAATTTCCAGTTGTTAATGGAGGATGACCACACACCTAGGAAAAAGAACCCAAGAGAATGAGTAGGAAAATAATGTACAGCTCAATACAACCATTTAATTGTCTGGTAAAACAATTAAGAAATCAGTTGTAGGGGAGGGGTGGGAAAGAAATCAGTTGTACAATCAGAAGAGTAGACTACATGATTCAGCAGTACTAAAGGAAGTCTCCTGGAGACATTAGCACTGCAAGCATCACAGAAAAGAATGTTCTATTTAGACATACTAGAAAATTCAATATAGAAATACAGTAATGCAGGCAACGAGATGTAGCAATGATAGAGAATATGGGGAGGAGAAGGAATAGATGGATAACTTGTAGGGAAGTGCTGCACCTCCCCCTGCATTGACCTTTAGGGCTAATGGCGAGAGACATTCTTGAAGGCAAAATTAATAGACATAGGGAAAGTATTGACTACTAAGTAGGGAATACAATAAAATTTTTAGGCACAATAGGTACAATTACATGCTTTTAAAAAGGCTACTATCTTGTACCATTTTGAAGTGAACAATCTAACAGCATGACATGAAGAAAAAGACTAGCAAGATATTGGAAGGATGAGAATACTTATTCTATGGTTCCAATTAGTGTTTATGATAACTTGAGTAGATGAGAAAGTGGAGGAAAAATGGAATAGACAGATGAAACAGGGATTTCAAAAGAGGATCATAAGAGCTGGCAGACAAGAAATAGGGACTGAAAGTAGAAGAAGGACAGTCAGTCCTCGGATCACTATGCCCCAGCAGTAAGAGGGTGAACAATGTGATAACAACGTAGAATAACTGATGAGTAAGATGGCAGATGGGAGAAAAGTATGAATCCTGAAGAGTTTTTGAGTTGACAGAAGAATATTTGGATGGAGATTTTTTCCCCCCAAATATGGAAGAGGTAGAAGCAAGTCCTGGACAGCAGTAGATTGGCTCACTAGCATCCCAATGACACAGTGACATTAAAGAAATGGGTATTTGCTGACTTGCATGTGGTCTTTGTTGCCTTTTTGACTAGCCAGTGAAGATGCTCCTGAGACTCACGAAAAGTAGTGTGTTTAATACATCTTTGAAAAATCTCAGACTGAGTTACATGGTAAGGGCAAGACAATCTTGGAACTTTAATTGACACAACGGGCCAATAGACTCCCAGCTCAGGAATCAGTCAGTCCCAATCTAGTAACAATGGAGTTATGGTAAACTCTATCACCCACAAGTAATGATTGGTTTTCACTGAGGTTAGTAACTAATGTAGACTGTGACAGAGGTATGTTTTGTTTTCTTTAGTGTTTGCTATCTCATAGAAAGGGAAGGATCTTAATTGTGGACAAGACTTAAAGGGAATTCATGGCTAGTCAGTTCCAGGAATCAAATAAAATATTTTGTCCTCAGGGAATGACAATCACCACGATGGCCACATTGAATTTGACAAGCCTCAATTCAGGCTCCTTCATTTTGGTGGGGATTCCAGGACTGGAACAGTTCCACATCTGGATTGGGATTCCTTTCTTTGCTATCTACCTTGTGGCCCTTGCAGGTAATGGCATCCTTCTCTACCTCATCACAGTGGACCGCAGCCTCCATGAACCTATGTTCTTCTTCCTCTCAATGTTGGCCTCTACAGACCTCCTCTTGTGCAACACATGTGTTCCCAAAACACTTGGCATATTCTGGCTCAAAGCTCAAGGAATCACATTTTCTGGTTGCCTCACCCAGTTGTTCTTTCTCCATTTCAGCTTTTTTCTGGACTCGGCCATCTTGTTAGGCATGGCATTTGATCGTTACATGGCCATTTGCTCTCCTTTGAGATATGCCAGTGTCTTGACGCCAAAGACAATTATCAAGATCATGGTGGGTATGGTTGCTAGGAGCTTTGCTGTCATTTTGCCTGTTGTTTTCCTTGTGAAGCGTTTACCTTTCTGTGGGTCACATATTATCCCTCACACATACTGTGAGCACATAGGGGTGGCCAGACTTGCCTGTGCTGATATTGCCATCAATATCTGGTATGGCTTATCTGTGCCTCTGTTGACTCTTATCTCAGACTTGGTCTTCATTGGCATTTCCTATACTTTCATCCTTCGTGCTGTTTTCCGTCTTCCATCCAGAGATGCCCGTGAGAAAGCGCTCAGCACCTGTGGTTCTCACGTCAGTGTCATTCTCATATTCTATGCACCATCCATATTCTCTAGCCTTACTCATCGCTTTGGTCACAATATCTCTCTCTCCTTTCACATCATGTTTGCCAACTTCTATGTGGCAATCCCACCCGCACTCAATCCCATTATTTATGGGGTAAAAACAAAGCAGATCAGGGACAAGGTCATCCTTCTATTTTTTCCTAAAGGGATGCAGTGACCTAAGTATAAGGGCACAGAGAGAAGATTGTGGGAAATCAAGTAATCATGTTGATTTAATAGAATTTCTCATGTAAATCAGTAGTTGGCATCCTTCCACTGATGGAATCAATTTCTACAAATTTCAAAACCTCAGTTTTGTTGGAGAAAACAATGGATAGAATCAGAGGGTGAAAGGTAAGAATTATTCAATTTCCAAGAAAATGATAAACATCTGATGGAAGTATCCTGATTTTCTACTATCAAAAACATAAATACACAATTATTTACTCTCTTTGGGTACTTTCATTCTGTTTTGATTAATTTTTTAACAAAGGAAAAATAGCACTCATTTCTGAAATTGTTGTGGGTTTAAATTTGCTTATCACATGGTAAGCTCATAAATTCAACAGCCATCTATATACTGAAAATTCCCAATTATTTCTCTCTCCCATCTCTATTTGATATCTCCTATTGTTCATCCAACTGAAACTTCAAAATCAGCACATGGAAAGAAATATTATTACCTTTTCCTCTTTCTTCATGATGAATATATTCTCTTGAATTCTCCACCTTGTATAGTGATACAGAATCCAACCGGTTTTCCATGTCAAAACTGGTTCTCCTTATCTCCTTATCTTAAATTTTTAAAAAATTAATTTACTGTTGATTATATTTTCTGAATTTTCTTAACATTCACTCACATGTTTTTAATGTAAAACATATCCCAACTTTCTCTTTGTCCAGGATTTTTCCAGCCGTCCCACTTAGGAATTTTTTGCATCCAAACTTTTTCTCTCCAATTTATTATTGTACTTAAAAAAAAAACTGAATTGTCTAATTCAACTCCAGCAAGGATCAAGGCAATCTGCTACTTAAAATTATTTAACAGTTACCATTTTCATTTGAATTAAACTAAAATATCCTAACACATCTTCAAAATTGTTATGATTGGCGCTAACCACTTAGTGCTTGGTGTCTACAGTGCCCAACTCTACCCTTCCCTCTCACTCTCTCCTTTACATGCCCTTTATACCACTTTAGATTTTCTTTTCCTTCTGAACTGATACATGTTCTATTCCTTTTGAAATCTGAAGCTTAGCTTGAATTTTGGTAGAAACAAGAATCTAGGAAAATGATTTCTCAATGACTTCATATTGTTTTATGTTCACTAGAGGTTATACTTAAAAAATGTCAAATAAGATTGTTGGTGAGGATGTATAGACACTGGAACTTTGATACATTGCTAGTGGGAATGTAAAATGTCACAACGTCTGTGGATAATATTTTGGTGGTTTCTCAAAAAGTTAAATATAGAATTACCATATTATCCAGCAATGCTACTCCTAGGTTTACACTAGAGAGAACTGAAAACAGATAAGATGTTCAAATAAAAAGTTGTAAACGAATATTTATAGCAGCATTATTTGTAATAGCCAGGAAAGTGGAAACAGCTCACATCAAATGTTACCAACTGATGAATGGATAAACCAAATGTGTTATATCCAAATAATGGAATTTTTATTTGGTCATAAATAGGAATGAAGTGATGATATATGATACACATGGATGAACTTTGAAAACATCATATTAAGTGATAAAAGTCAGACACAAAAGTCTGACATTTTGTATGATTTCATTTATGTGGAAAATTTAAAAAAAGCCAAATCCATAGAGACAGAAATCAATTAGTAGTTGCCAATTGCTGGGGGAAGGAGAAATAGAGAGCTCTTAGTGAATATGATGTTTCTTTTTTGGGATGATGAAGATGTAGAATTAGATAGTTATGTTGCACACCATTGTAACTATACTAAAAGCCTAATTAATAATTCACTTACATGTTTTTCATGTAAAGCATAAATTTAAAGAAATATATTGCCCACTATAAAATGGTTAAAACCAAAAATCAAAAAGTTTTCTGCATTGCAAAGTAAATTGCCATCCAAATGAAAGATCAACCTTCTCAATGAGAGGAGATACTTGCAGATCATATATTTGATAATATACAAAGCATACAAAAAATTCACAGAACTCAAGAACAGAATCCGAATAGACACTTCAAAGAAGACATGGTTAGCAGGCACATGAAAATATGGTCATCATCTAGTATTTTTAAGCAAAAGCAAATTAAAAAAAGATGAGATATCATTTCACATTGTGGGAGTGACTATTATCAAAAAGACAAGAAATGAGAGGTGTCCATGAGGGTGTGGAGTAAAGGAAACCCTTGTGCACAGTTGGTGGGAATGTAAATTGGTGTAGCCACTATGGAAAACAGTGTGGAGAGACCTAAAAAAGTAAAAATAGAAATTCCATATGATCTAGTCATCCCACTTCTAGGTTCTTATCTAAGGAATATGAAAACACTAATTTAAAGAAAGGTATGTACCCCCAATCTTAATGTGGCATTATTTACAACAGTCAAGGGTGGAAACAACCTAAGTGCCATTGCTGGATTACTGGAAAAAGAAGATTCAGTGTATCTACACTCACAATGGAATACTAAGTTTTGTATGGAAATATTGTCATCTGTAACAACTTGAACGGGTAGAGAGAGTTTATGTTTGTGAAAAAAAGTCAGACAAAAAGATAAAATATATGGTTTTTTATCATGTATAGAACATAAAGAAACGAAGTTAATGAACAAGCGAAGCAAAGTAAAAACAAGCATTTAGGGCCTCCCTGGTGGCGCAGTGGGTTGAGCACAGTGCTGTGAAGCTCTGCAGCACGGGTTCAATTCCTGGCCGGCCAGGATATACCCACATGGCGCAGCAGACCTCTCCTGTCTCGCCCACTGCTCCCCTCAGCAGTGTCTTCGGGTGCCTGCCTGTTCTGCTCCCTGCTCTGTCTCTGGTGAATCCTCTCACCCTTCTGCGCCTCTGGCCTGTACTCCAGCTCTTGTATAAATAAATAAATCTTAAAAAAAAAAAAAGAAAAACAAGCTCTTAGACTACAAGAACAAAGTAATGGTCACCAGAAGTTAAGAGATAAAGGGAATGGGTAAATCGGGTGGAAGGAGTCAATTGAATGATGATGGTGGTGAACAAAATGTGATATACACAGATGTAAAGTATAGCGCTATACACCTGAGACCTGTATAATGTTATAAACCAATGTTACTTCAACAGAAATGTTTACAATGGTAAATTTTTATTATGTTAGTCTTACTTTAATAATAAAATTAAATAATGTGCTCAATATCATACAAATAATATATGATAAGCATATACCTAGAAGTCTGTCTGAGTCCAAAGCCTTTATTTTTAGGAGACAAGAAAATAATTTTATTTTCTTTAAACTGTCAGTATTATGATACATGGAAAGATAAAGTATTTTTGTCTGCTGTAGAAAATATATTATTTTTTAATTAATTTTTTTTCATTAATGAAGTAGCATTGTTTTTTTTTTTTTTTTTTTTTTAAATATTAAATTTTATTTTTATATTCCCCCATACAATTGCAACGCCCCATTCTGACCCCACAATCCTTCCCCTCCCGCCCCCCACCCCCCAAAAAGTGTCTCGGTTCATAGTTTTTTTGTTGATTTTGATTTTCACTTTCTTATATTCATTTCCTGGTCCCTTATTTAAGTTTTCTAGATTCCTGCTATGAGTGAGACCATCCGGTATTTTTCTTTTTCTTTTGGCTTTTTCGCTGAGCATGATCCCTTCCAGTGCCATCCATGTTGCTGCAAATTGCATGTGTTTATCTTTTTTGAATGCTGAGTAATATTCCATGGTATATATGTACCACATCTTCTTGATCCAGTCATCTATTTTTGGCATTTGGGGTGTGTTCCAAAGCTTAGCTATTGTAAACAGTGCTGCTATAAAAATAGGAGTGCAGGTGCTCTTTGGAATTGATGTTTCTGTGTCCTTTGGGTAATACCTAGGAGTGGAATTGCTGGATCATATGGAAGCTCTATGTTTAGTAGGTCCAGAAAATCTCCACACAGCTCTCCCATAGTGGTTGGACCAGTTTGCACTCCCACCAACAGTGCACAAGAGTTCCTTTTTCTCCACATCCTCGCCAACATTTTGTTGTTGCTAGTTTTTTTAATATGTGCCATTCTCACTGGTGTGAGATGGTATCTCATGGTAGTTTTGATTTGCATTTCCCTGATTACAAGTGATGTTGAACATTTTTCATATGTCTGTTGGCCATTTTCATTTCCTCTTCAGAGAAGTTTCTTTTTAGCTCTTCTGCCCATTTTTTGACTGGATTATTTTCTTTGTTGTTGCTGAGTCTCATCAGCTCTTTGCAGATTTTGTGATCCGTCCTTTATCATTAGTGTTGGGTGCAAAAATGTTCTCCCAGTTGGTGGGGTTTCTCTTTGTTTTTGTTATTGTCTCTTTTGCTGTGCAGAAGCTCTTTAATTTGATGTAGTCCCAGCTGTTTATCTTTCTCTTCACTATCACTGCTTGGGTGATGTGGTCTGTAAAGATGTCTTTGATGTGCAAATCCGTAGTGTTTCGCCTATATTTCCTTCTATATATTTATGGTTTCAGGTCTTATGTCTAGTTCTTTAATCCATTTTGAGTTGATTTTTGTGTATGGTGTGAGGTAGTGGTCAAGCTTCATTCTTTTGCATGTAGCGACCCAGTTTTCCCAGCACCATTTATTGAACAAACTTTCTTTGCTCCAATGCATAGTCTTTGCTCCTTTTGTCAAAGATTAGTTGACCATAAATCTGTGGTTTATTTCTGGATTTTCTATTCGATTCCATGGTCTGTATGTCTGTTCTTGTTCCAATACCATGCAGTTTTGATGATTATGCTTGTAGTATAGTTTGAAGTCTGGAGGTGTGATGCCTCCATTTCCTTCTTTTTTTCAGTAGAGCTTTGGCTATTCGGGTTTTTGGTGATTCCATATGAATTTCATCAATAATTGTTCTATTTCTTTGAAGAATGCCATTGAGATTTTGATTGGAATAGCATTGAATCTGTATATTGCTTTTGGTAGGATGGCCATTTTATAATGTTTATTCTTCCAGTCCATGAGCAGGGGATGTCTTTCCATTTCTTTGTGTCTTCTTCTATTTCTTTTAACAGTGTTTTATAGTTTCTTTGTATAGGTCCTTTACCTCTTTTGTTAGATTTATTCCCAAATATTTGATTTTTTTTTTGTTTCGATAATAAAAGGGGTGTTTTTTTGATTTCTTCTTCTTCAGATTTTATTGTTTGTGTATAGGAAGGCCACTGACTTTTGCGTGTTGATTTTGTATCCTGCCACTTTACTGAATTGATTGATGAGTTGAATTAGTTTTCTGTGGACTTTTGGGG
>NW_023603108.1:0-8529 GCF_014898055.3 Talpa occidentalis
TAAGGTTTTTTTTTTGTTTTTTTTTTTTTAAAACTCTACAATAATCACTCCCCTGAAAACTATCAGGGACACAGTCACCAAATCTGGAAGACAGCTACTTCCTCCCAGAGCATTTCATGTCTATATCCTATCATGTGACCTGTAATTCATCAGAGACTCCCCAAGGATTTGAGGTCTGTCAATACTTTGCAGCACAATATATTTCATGTGAATTGCTAAAGCCACAGACACAAACAGGTCTGAGAAGAGTCATCACGCAGGTCGGCCTTGCTTGCACCAGGACAGTCAACAAATATTTATCAAATAACTGTAACAGGGAAGGCGCGGGGCTGCCTGTGAGCAAAAAGTTCCATTTAATAAGTTCAGGTTCTGTAAACCCAACGCAAAACCCTGCTCTGCTCACCCTGGGGCGCTGCACAGGAGACAAACCCCGTGCACCCCCGCCCCTCCCCGCAGTGTGCGCCCCCCCCAGCCCCAAGGCGCCCTCAAGCCCTCCCCCCCCCCCCCACCCCCCCCCCCCCCCCCCCACCCCGTCCTTGCAGAGCTGCAGACCCGGGCCCCGCCCGCACCTGCCCAGGTCCCCGGCAGGTTCAGGTGGGGAGCCCGGCCCAGCTGACCAGGGCGGCGGGGACCAGAGCAAGGGGCGCAGCAACGTGCAAGACGGAGCAGCTGAGCCGCGATCTGCTTTTATGGAGGAGGATCAACTTGGCTGCAGCGCGGGAGCGCCGGGGCGGGGCGGGAGCGCGCCCAGCGTCGCCCCCCGACTTGCAGGCGGGGGAGCGGCCCCGCGTCGGCACCCCAATAAAAAGAAATTCTTGTCTACTTTGTTCTGAAAAGTTTTATTCTTTTTCTTCTTCTCTGACGGCGAGGGGTGGGGGCGGGGCGGGGGCCGAGCCGCACGCCCCAGCGGCTCCCAGGGGCCCCCCGGCGGGGCGCCCCGGCCAGGGGGGCGCCCCGACCCCGCGTCCACGCCCGCGCCCCGCGGCGGCGGCGGATGCGGGGGGCTGGGGCCCCCGCTGCCCGCGGGCGGCCGTGTCCCCGCGGGGGCGCCCTGTCAGGCTCGCGGGGCGCCGCCGGGCGGGGCCGGCCGCCGCGGGGCGCCCCGACCTCCGGGCCCGCCCGCCCGCCCGCACCGCGGGGCGACGCAACAGGCCGGCGGCCGGGCCGCCCCGGGGGCGGGGGCCGCGGCCATGACAGGCCGGCGGCCGGGCCGCACGTGCGGAGACTCCGCGGCCCCGCGCCCGCCGCCGCCCGCCGCGCCCCGCGGCCCGGCCCGACCCCGCGCCCCGCGCCATGGCGGAGCCCGCGCCCCGCCGCGCCCGGCTGACACGCGCGGCGCCCGGCGGGGGCGGCCGCCCGGCGGCCCGCGCCCGGCCCCGCCGGCGCCGCGGCGGCCTCGGCCCCGCGCCCCCGCCCGCCCGCCCCACCCGGCGGCGGCGGCGGCACTTACCGGCGGCGCGGCCAGGCCCCCTGTCAGCGCGCGGCGGCGGCGAGAGGAGGAGGAGGGCGCCGCC
Organism: Talpa occidentalis; assembly: GCF_014898055.3. Classification (NCBI taxonomy): domain Eukaryota; kingdom Metazoa; phylum Chordata; class Mammalia; order Eulipotyphla; family Talpidae; genus Talpa; species Talpa occidentalis. Next base: position 1,515 of record NW_023603108.1, read on the forward strand.
CCCCGCGCGCCGCGCGCCGCTGATTGGCCCCGTCCGCTCCCCCGGCGCGACCCCACCAGCCCCTGCGAGCGGCTCTCCGGCGGCTCCGGCGCGTCATTTGCATATTTGTGCCCGCGCCGCTGATTGGCCGGGGCTCGGGGGGCGGCCGCGGGCGCGCCGGCGCCCGCCCGGGCCGCGGCCGCGGCGGGCGACCCGGGAGGGAGGCGCCCCCTCGGCGGGCCCCGCGCTCGGCGGCCGCGCTCGGCCCGGGGCGGCGGGGGAAGGCGGGCGGCGGCGGGCGGCGGCGGGGGCGGGGTCGCCGCCCCGCTCCAACATGGCCCCGCCGCGCCGCCGACCCAATCGCCGGGGCGGTTACTCCGGCGCCGGGCCCGCGGGCGGGAGGCGCGGGGGCCGGGCGCCCTCTGGCCGGGGCGCGGGGCAGTGCAGCCCGGGCGCCGCCGCCACGTCAGGCCGCGCCCTCGGCGCCCCCGCCCCGCGCCGCCGCCACGTCAGGCCCGCGACACGCCCGGCCGCCCGCTGACCGCGGGTCGGCGCCGGGGTCACCCCCGCGCGCGCCGCCCGCCCCTCCCCGGCCCGCGCCGGACCCGGGCGGCCGCCGCAGGGGCGCGGAGGCGGCGCGGGCCCGCCGGGCCGAGCACCTGCCGGGGGTGGGGGCCGCGCTCGAGGCCCAGCCCGGGCCTCCTGCTCCCCGCGGCGCGGGCAAGACGGAGCCCACGGAGGATGACACATAAAGGGGGGCGGGGGGCGGGGTGACACCTGCCTGGGCGGGCGTGGGGCGCGCTGGAAAGACACGCGCCCCGCAGGCGGGGACTCCCCCCCGCCCCCCGCTCTGTCACTCATGAACTGAGGGGCCCCCGTGAAATCGCAGCGTGTCGCAGGGCCTCGGCTGTCCCGTCAGCAGCCCAGGAGGCTGCGCCAGGTCCCCAGAAGCTTCCAGCTCTGAAATTGCACGGGTCGCTCGGTCAGGCCTGAGCTGGCCCTGCAGCCCAATTAAGCTCGGAGATCCTTATTAGATGGCGAAAGAGCCAGAATAATGGCGTGTCAGCCCTCAGCCGGCCCACCTGGGCTGGCTGGAAGCCGGTTACCCTTGCAAAGGCAGTGGGGGTGCTGTTTGACATTCACCTCACAGCTGAGAGGAGCCTCTCGCGTTTCTGTCTCCACCAAGGAGCGCGGGGCGATGTCCCTGCCCTTGTTTATGCATGACCAGAAGGGAAGGCTGCGGTGCGCGGCAGTGCGAGCTGCCAAGTCATTTCGTTCTTTAAACTCCCCATGAAGGCCTCCAGAGCAGAGCAACGCGGCTCTGTGGAGCTGAGATACGGAAGGGCCTGGAAGGCAACCCTGCTGGGAGAGAAGTTACAATTACAGCTTTGATTCCCCTCAAGGATACTTACTAACAACCACACACCAGGATGAGCCAGCTCGGAGGGAGTTGGGCTCTGAGATCCCGAGGCTACTTATTTGAATGCTGCTTTAGTTTGCAAATTCAACCTGTTGAGTTGAACTGAAAGCTGGTAACAGCTCATCAATCTGGCTTCATAGGAGAATCAGGTACCCCGGGTCAATGACAACTCGCTCCTTGACAGAACTTTCTCCCTCCCAAATGCCACGTTTTCACCACAACCCACTGAAAATTACTTACACTGCATGACCAAGCAGCATCATTATTACCAACTTTATTGTCTTCTAATATGATCCATGAACGCCTTCGAAAGTATGTAGATCTGTCTGTCCCTACAGCAAGTGGCTTCTAGAATGCTGTTATATCTTTAATCTTACACCTGCTTTTTTTCTGTCTCCTTCCTACCACTGGGTTGACAGTTCTCCTTTTCTTCTACCTAACAACCCTCTTTCCTATTTTCTTAAAGCTTCTAGTCAATGAACTGAGACCAGAAACTTTTAATAGTTTTGACTCACAGGTTTTGAGTAAAGATTTTCTGTGAAGTCCTCCTGTGGGTTAAGTACATGAATTTTGTGATATCTCTTTTGACTGCTCAGTGACTGTTTTCCCCTTATTTTTAAAATCTTACTGGTGATCTTGGTTATGTAGCTATGTGGACTTTGGCAAAATTAGTGGGAAGATGGCCTTTAGTCCCCAAACTTAGAGGCTGGATCTGTAAATACTACCATTCATTCTGTGGCAATAATCAATACTGCCAGCATCCAAAAACTGCCTGATCATTTCCATCTAGTCAACAGGAGCTCAGACACAAGGGTCGCCATGCTCTCCTGGCCTCTTTATCCCACCGTAGAGCAAAATGACTCCATTCCTACATGAGGCCTTTCAAGCACAAAGACCCTGTAACTGAAGACACAGGTCACCAGGGAGCTGTACTGTTACAGAAAGTGTTATTCCATACCAAACAAACACTCTACAGGTATGTCCAACAGGTACTGTTCTCTGAAATGTAACTCGTCCAGGCACTTGTATTTGTCATTTCATTTCACCTTCACAACCACTCTAGGAGGAAGGTATCACTTCCCCCAATTTACAGGCGAAAATCATTACATGTCAAAGACAGGATGCAAACTTAGAACTCCCTGGTCCTAAAGCCTATGCCTCTTAACCATGATATTATATTCCTCCCTTTAGCCTTAGTTTTCAATCCCATGCTTATCAAACAACCTTTCAGTAACATTTTCTGCACCTTTATGAAAGGGCGAATTCCCTCTACAAGCATTTTGGTTTGGGTTATCAAAAAAGAAATATACCAAATATGTACATCAAACTTGGCATTTTCTTGCAAGTTTTGAGAAACATGAACCAATGTTCTAGGACCTGTTCCTTTGGAGGGAGGAGGAATCTGATATAATCAAGACCCTAAAACAGTAAAATGAAGGATTAAATCCTCTCAAGGGTCTCCCTGAACATCAAAATAGAAAACTTTTTGCTCTTCAAGGGAAACCATTAAGAAAGAGCAAAGACATTTATGGAATGAGAGAACATATTTGCAATTGATAAAATTCATATGGAACCACAAAACCTCAAGTAGCCAAAGTGCTCCTGACTAGAAAAAGGAAGAATGAATGTATTACATTCCCAGACTTCAAACTATACTACCAAGCCATAATAATTAAAATAGCATGGTACTGGAACAAAAAACAAACACACAGATCAATGGTACCGAATTGAAAAACCCAGATATAAAGCCACACGTATATGGACAACTAATCTATGACAAAGGAGCAAAGAATATGCACTGGAATAAGGGCAGTCTCTTCAATAGATGGTGCTGGAAAAACTGGACTGCTACATGCATAAGATTACTACCTCACACCATACACAAAGGTCAGCTCAAAAAATGAGTAAAAGACCCGAAACCATACGATACATAGAAGAAAACATAAGCAAAACATTCCACGGCATACATCTCCGAAACATCTTTAAAAACTAATCCCCCAAAACAAAGAAAATGAAGGAAAAGAGCTTGGCCTACATCAAACTAAAAAGCTTCTGAACAGCAAAAGAGACAATAACCGAGACAAAGAAACACCCCACAGGTTGGAAGAAAATATTTGCAATCCACAAAACTGATAAGGGGCCGATATCAAAGATCAGCAAAGAACTTACTACACAACTCAACAAACACAAAATAAAGAATCCAGTCAAAAAGTGGGCAGAAGAGCTAAAAAGAAACCTCTCCAACAGGGAAATGCAGATGGCCAATGGGCACATGAAAAAATGCTCAACGTCACTTATAATCAGGGAAATGCAAATCAAAACCACAATGAGACACCACCTCACACCAGTGAGAATGACACATGTTAAAAAAAAATGGTAACAACAAATGCTGGTGAGGATGTGGGGGGAAAAGGAACCTCTTACACTGCTGGTGGGAATAAAAACTGGTCCAACTGCTATGGAAAGCTGGGTGAAGTTAAAAGCTGGGTGGAGGATCCTCAAATTACTAAAAAAAAAGGAGCTGCAATGTGACCCAGCAATTCCACTCCTAGGAATCGACCCAAAAGGACACAAAAACATTAATTCAAAAGGAAACCTGCACCCCTATATTCATTGCAGCACTATTTACAATAGGTAAGAAATGGAATGAACCCAAATGTCCAAAAACAGGTGACTGGATCAAGACGATGTGGTCAATATACATAATGGAATACTATTCAGTAATCAAAAGAGATAAACTCAGGCCATTTGCAGCAACATGGATGGAGCTGGACGGGATGATGCTCAGTGAAATAAGTCAGAAGGAAAAAGAAAAATATCAGATGGTTTCACTTACAGGAGGAATATAGGGGAACCAAATAAGGGGCGGGGGAGGGGGGAACACAAAACTAGCAGGCACTGTAGATCAGAGACATTCAGCAGGGGGCGAGGAGGGGGAGGGAGCAAAACTCAAGGAAAGAGCACAAGAGACTATGGTGACAGTTCATGGGTGACTTGGTGGTGGGAATTTTATGGGGACTACACCTGAAAGGAGAAATCAAATATTGTACAAAAATGAACAATGATGTAAAAATAAATAAAATTTTCCAAAAAATTTAAAAAAGAATAAGACCATACTTGCAGATCATCATTTGATAAGGGCCTACTGTCCGGAGTGTATAAAGAGGTCTTAAAATTCAACAACAAAAGATAATTCAAAAAAAGTTTTTATGACAAACTTTTTAAAAATGTGTTTATGCATACAAGAGCTGGGGTGTAGGCCAAACGTGTGGGGGTGAGAGGATTCACCAGAGACAGAGTGGGGAGCAGAACAGGTGGGCTGACAGAAATACACTGCTGAGGGGAGCAGCAGGTGGGGTCTGCTGCGCCATGTGGGTCAACTCCCTGGCCGGGAATTGAACTCAGGCCACAGTGGCTGGCAATAGCTCACTGAGACTTAACCCCTGCGCCACCAGGGAGGCAGGGCAAACTATTTCTGAAGAGACATTCCTCCAAGGGAAATATGCAACCTGCCCAGTGTGCATGTGAGAAGATGTACGACATTATTAGCTTTAGTGAAAGGCAAGTCACAACTGCAGTGAAATGCTACTTCACATCCATTAGGATAGTTACAGTGGGGCCTCTCTGGTGGCCTAGGGATTCAGTTTCAGCACTATCACCTCGATAGCTTGAGTTCGATCCCTGGCCAGGGAGCTGACCCACGTGGCGCACCAGACCTCTCCTGCCTTGCCCACTGCTCCCCTCAGCAGTGTATTTCAGTAGATCAGCCTGTTCTGCTCCCCACTCTGTCCCTAGTGAAACTTCCCACCCCTGCATCTCTACCTGCACCTCAGTTCTTGTTTGCATAAATTAATAAAATAAATCCTTAAAATACATAAATACATATATCATGAATATGTACAAAACTGGGTGTGATTTTTTATTCCCATAATAATAACAAGAATAAACAATAAATACTGATAAATGTTGAACACGTGTATATAAAATTTCTCCCTCTACTGACATTCATTTGCTGGTTGAGGCACTAAAGAAAATGTTCTTTCATAGACTGAAGATAAGTACTTATAAACGTGAAAATATGCTTTTTTAGTCTTTTGCTATGTATTTTATGTAGCTTCACAGTTTGAATGCTTTATGCCCCATTGTATCATAGACAATAACACAATTTCCATCTTTTTGCAATGACTAGCAGCTCTAAGAGTCCAGATACATTTCCACCCTAAGAATGACAGATCCTTCAGCAGTAAATGAAAGCAAACTTCACATTAGCCTCTCAGAGTTGCAAAATGTCCTTAACCCGGTGAAGAACACAGGTTCTTTTTTACAGCAGGAGTGAAAGTGAAGAATACCACTAGAAAGCCCTTCAGCCTTCTTTCTCGGGCTCCTGTCAAGCAAATAGAAAAGAGGCTCGGGAGGCTTTTAGCTGTAGCTTAAAGCACCTCAAAAATCACTTAAAAGCAAGTCCAGCACTGTTTTCAAATCTAGAGGTGGCTGATAATAACAACCTCCGAAGGATGTGTGCAGCCAGGCAGTCCTTTTGGCCCTTCCTCTTAGCCCTGTTTAATCAGGGGCAGATCAGAGAGTCCACAGAGTTCCTGAGTTTCATCTAGTTTATTCCCTGCTTTTAGCCAGGAATATACTTCAAAGCATGAGTCTGCTTGACAGTTCAAATCTTCCACTGTTCTGCTTTTATAAACAGTTGCTTGTCCTAATCCTAAAAGGTCTTCGAGAAAAAGAGGTTTCCCTGTTTTCCTTGACAAGTCATCCCTGAGCATCTCCCTCCCTCTCTTTGTGCATTTGATTCTTTTGGGTAACTTAAGCAAGTTTGAAGGGATCAAATGCTCATCGTATAGCTGCTATTTACAAAATGAATGCATTCAACAAATATTTATAGAGTATCTGTAAGAGTCAGGTACGGTGCCGGGTACTGGGAATAGAACACTGAGCAAGACAGACATGGTCCTTTTGGCCCCGTGGAAAATTATTTTCCAAAATGAATGCCCACTAATTATTTCTGTTAATTTTGGTAATACCTAATCTTCATTTATAGGTACTGTAACAGGTTTAAAAACCAGGTATGAGCTCCATCATGTAGCCTAATGACTGAAGGAAACTGCAGATGTGTCTTTTCTAATCAACTGCTTTGGTCTGTAGGTTTTATGGGCATCTGATTTCAAGAAGAAACTGATCCTGGTGCAATTTAAATCCATCTTGCCTTTTTAAGCCCCCCCAAAAGAGAAAACTACACCAGATTTCCCCTGAATATTTCTTGACTTTTTCTCATTAGTTATAGCTGTGACAATAATTGGTCACCATCTTTCTCCAAGATTCCACTGGGCAGGCTTTACACAACTACTTACGTCTTGGGAAGAACTTACAAAACTCATTTATTATCGTTAAATAAAACAGACTCTTTAACGATGACCATAATTCTGTGGGTCTTTTTTTTTTTTTTTAATATATGGGTGAGTTTTTTCTTACCCAAGATGGATGGCTAAAGGAAGGCTATCTTTCTTGACACAATCATCTTCAGAAATGCTCCTATTTTACCAGAACTCATGTCTATTATAAGGTATTTTGGGGAGTAGTGGAATTCTTGGACATTTTTAGTTGAAG